>NC_141550.1:58532500-58605000 GCF_021556685.1 Rattus norvegicus
AAAATATTAGTTAAAATATTAAGTATTTAGGAAACCTGATCAAAGCAAATCAACCCATTATCACTGCTTAAACAGATTAGTGACATCATTTAATATGTTATAGAAATTATTATTTCACTGGAAAAACTTATACAGAAAATTTGAACAAATTCCTAGAAAATCAAGACATGTGTGTGTGTGTGTGTGTGTGTGTGTGTGTGTGTGTGTGTGTGTGTATGCATGTGTTTGTACTTTCAGAATGTCATGAGGACTAAATGATTTAAAGCATAAGCGCTTGTCAGAGAATCGATTATCAGCCTGTGTCAGTTTTCTTTCCTCTTCAGTCTCAGGACTCATCTTGCCCCTTGTGGCTGTCCTTAACTTTAACTGTGGATGGGTTAGTTAGTCACTGCCATTTCTTTCCTTTCCTTTTCTTTTCTTTTCTTTTCTTTTCCTTTTGCATGTTTTTGTGCTGAGTACTTTTTAACTTCTAATCAAATTTTCTATGCTTGTTATTAACTGGGTTGCTTGTTACATTAGCAAATCCCCATGGCTCTGAGTAAATAATTCAGACCCATAGGAGACAGCTCTTCAGGCAGAAGTACTTGCTAAGGCATGTCAAATCATTCTACCGAAGGTTTCTTCTTGCCAGTGGAATTGATCAATGCTGTGTTTCTATGGTTACTACTCTTTCTTTATTAACACTAAAAACTATAAATTTAGCCTCCTAAATAAAAACAGGGTGTGTACTGATCTCTGGTGTCATTCGTTCTCTATCCATTCCCGGTCTTCTAAGTCCACAAAGCCTGACCGTCCCTGGCTGACAATTAAAGCTGACTTGGACAGAAACCTTTTCTCAAAAAATAAAGTGGAGAGAGTCTGAGGACGGATACCTGGAGTTGACTTTTGGCTTCCATATGCCCCTGCACACGCCCACATAAACACATACATGTATCACAGAAACACAGATGTTCCCATCCCCTTCTGCCTTCAGTTTGGGTTGGAATTCACTAAATTTATTTAGTGCATCTAAGTACAAGTCTTCCGACAAGTCTGAAGTTTGTCTTTTAATGGCACCTCTGTTCTTTCTCTTCATTACAGGGCCCTGCATGGCAAACATCCCCATGCCTGCCTTGCTTCATGCGCTGCCTTAGCACACAGTCCCCATCTTCTGGCTTCATTAATTCATTCTGTGGCCTCACCCTCCTTCCATTCACTTTTTCTTATCAGCCACAATCTAATTTGGATTAAAGGCAAGCTAGTTCAGTTTTGGGTGTTTTGTTTTGTTTGACAGGGTCTCATGTAGCCTAGGCTGGCTCCTGATCATCTTGCCTCCCACTCAGTGCTGGGATCCCGATGCCTGTCTTCCTGTCTTCCCTTGGCTCTTAGTACCTCCCCTTTAACATGGTAAACGAGATCTTCCATGTCTGACACGTTCCATGCCTAAAGTACCTAGCACGGGTGTGTAGTCCTGATATTTCTGATGGCCCCTCATGATGCAGTTTTTTCTTGAGTGTTTGCTGTATTGTTCTGGAAAGTTATCTGTGTGGGGATTGTTTGAGTTGACGTTGAGGTCCTCCGTGGGGACTTGGCCCTCACTTGCTTCTAAATGGCACCAACCTGCAGCCACCTCAAAGCATTCAGCCTGCTTTCTGTGTTGCATAGGGAGGGTGATTTAGACCTCAGATTGCACATTCCTGGGGGAGAGGTGTATTCCCCCACTCCCAATCCAGAGTGCTCACTGGCACGTCCCCTTCTGTGCTTTTCTATACTCCATCCATCATGGTTGTAGGATGCTACCCTTCCGGGAGCCGTATTTTTAGATTCCCCCAGAAACAGACCTTCATCTTCTCTCCTGGAGGGTCCAGTTACACTGTCTAGGCAAAGGTGGGATCTGGTGTTCATCTACCCCCAGGATCCGGCTATGACTGCCTGCAGGATCCTGTGCATCCCTTAACTTCAAGACCAGCTTATTAATGAGCACGCTTAACAGATGAGGGACGAGGGGAATCTCTTCAGTGCTAATGGAGCAGCTTCATTCAGAGGATCTTGTCTGCCATGATTCTTTAGAAAGAGGTCCTCAAGAAGCCTGAAGTTTCCATAATGCTCTGATGTAAGAATTGGGTGGGAAAAAGGATTCCTTTCCACCTAACACCAGAGCTGGATTAAGCAGGTAACAGATTCATCTGGAGGTAGGGGCGGGTGGGTGTCTGAGTTGTAGAAAGGCTTCAGAGTTAAATCAGTCTAAATGCTCTTCAGTGTTCCTTTGAAGGGACAGCGGGAAGCATGAAGTGGGTTTTATAAAGCAATCGTTCTTCCAAATGCATAGCGTGGCACCAGTCCGAGCACTGTTGCTGCTTCCAGAGGAGCAGGACGAGGCCAAGCTCCCTAGCAGCAGCTCGGCTGCAGGACATGGCTTGTTGATTTACAGGGATGGATGAAAACCTTAAAGTTATTGTTGCAGTTCATTCTGTAAATTACCTTTCCATCCCCTCCCAGCCCTCCCTGTCTCCCACTTCTTTCCACATTTCTATAAAACATCACAGTTGTGTAAACCCCACTGGCTTTGAGATCCTATGTAGTCGTGCACAGTAACAGCATCCTAAGCAAAGCGAGAAGAAGCCATGTACCCAAGCAGGCTGCTTTCTGTAATTCAACTTTTCCCTTCTAGAAGGAGGCGGTTTCTTACTTTTAAATCTAGCAGGCAATCACATCAGAAAACTTAAGTCTCTATTTCATCAAAGTCCTCTTTGCAAAAGTCATAGGAAGTATTTCCGTTAATAGCATTCTTCTAAATATTTTTTTCTTGTTTGTTCCTCTGGATACCTGTGTGCTCACTACGGATTTGTTGTGTATAGTGTGGCTGTGCTGCAGTGGGTTTCTCTACCTTCTGCCCTCTGTGGACGGTCCTGAGAAACCAGGGCTGCTGGCTGGGTCCATCCTGGTCCTCAGAGCACACACGGGCTAGTGAAAGTTCTCCAGGAAAAGGTAAGTACAGCGAATGTTTCTTCTTTCTTCTGTCCATATAGCATTTCTGTAGGCCATTTTTTTTAGCTTTTGTCAAAGACTAGGAAATTTCAAACCCATAACAGGAATTAATGTTTGCAGAGTCCAAAATGTTTATTACCCTGCTTTGATTATTACATGTTGTATACATCCTTCAAATCACCATAGCATATCTCTTAAAGATTCACAAATATTATGTCTCAGTGAATCAAAAAGAAGAGAAAAGTCTGGGAGGAAGAGCAAAAGATGGCTTAGTGGGTAGGAGAACTTTCTGTGCACGAGGACTTGAGTTCAAATCCCGTTCACCCATGTTAAAACAGGGGTGGAGGTAGGAGTGGTTGTGTGCAGAATTATAAATCTGTGGCTTACCAGTTGGAGACAGGGGGAGTCCTGAGGCTTGGTGGCCTCCAGCCTAGCTCCGCATTCAGTGAGAGACCCTGTCCCAAGTGAATACGACAGACAATGATAAAGCTGCCCTGTCTGTGACACAGAAAGCTGGACTCAGTTAAAGTGGCTGTAGGTTGGGGCCATCAAAAAAAATCAAGTCCCCATGGAAGAGCTCAACTTCAACTGGAAACATTCTCACACAGATAACTTTCCAGAAACAAACAGAACAATCCAGCAAAAAAATCCCAAAACACTCAGGAAAAGAAATACATCATAAGTGAAACTCATGAGAAATATCAGAACTCCACACCATGCCAGATACCCCTTCAGCAGCCCAGGAGTCAGAGAGTTTTCCACATTTGGCCTGACTTTCTAGCAGGAACTGATTCCCACGAGCATAAGCGTTTTTACTTGTTGCCTCTCTGAAGGCAACAAGGCAACATCCAGCTGTGATCTATCTTACACAGAAACGCTGAAACAGGAGGGTCCAGGATGGGCTTCTTGAGACCCTGATGGCTGGAGCCCTGTTCCCGTATTCTCTTTCCTGAAGGAACTTAGTGTCCCCAGAGAGTGCTTCTCTGAACTCCCTCTGGAGACTTAGGGATGGAAGTTTACACACACACACCACACACACACACGTGTATGTGTATCTGTGTGTGTGAGTATATGTGTGTGTGAGTGTGTGTGTATAGTGTGTGTCTGTGAGTGTGTGTGAGTGTGTATATGTGTATCTGTGTGTGTGAGTATATGTGTGTATGTGTGTGTGAGTGTGTGTGTGAGTGTGTGTGTGTGTCTGTGAGTGTGTGAGTGTATGTGTATATATGTATGTGCATGTGTATCTGTGTGTGAGTATATGTGTGTGTGAGTGTGTGTGTTTTAGTTGTGTGTGTGAGTGTGTGTGTCTGTGAGTGTGTGTGTTTTCCCAGCTGCTCTGAGATTTGACTCTCAGTACATAATTGGGAGTTTGGCTCCCAAGCCCCATCACACACCCAGAGATAAGAACAGTACTACTCACCAAGTTAGCTCTTACCTGCTCTTGAGTTTTTCACTAACTTTCTTCCATCCAAACAAACTTTGAGGCCTAAATGTGAGTGGAAGAGAACACCTTATAATCACAGCTCTGGGAGATGATGGAACTGGAAACCAAGGCCAGCTTAGGTTGCAGACCAAGACCTTCTCTCAAAAGAGAGGCCTGTTGAGTGGAAGCCATGGCGATCTGTTGGCGACCTTACCAGGACCACTTGTCTCATGCACATGCAGGTTCTCAGGGTGTAGTGGCCATTTCCCACAGATGGGCTGTGTCATTTCCACTTTCTCTGCAGGGCAATGATTGTGGAGAAGAAAAAGAAACTGAACCTGAACTGTGATTAAACCTCATCTTTGACAAGCTGCATCCATGGTGGCTGAGATTTCTGCAGCTTCTGGCAGTGGAGATCACATATCCATATAGATCTGGTTTATCTTAAATGTGAGACGCTGTGAGTGAGTACGTTTGTTTTACTACTGTTGACATAGGTTTTTTTCTGGCATGTAAGCCAGAAGCTGTGACTCTGGGAACCTTTTTCCCAGCCATGCCAGGCTGTGCAGTTGAGGTGGAGAGGAGAGGCCTTTGATCAGGGTTGCTGGAACCAGTCTCCTGGGTTTCTTCCAATCTGTCAGCCCCAGATGATATCCTATTCAACAGCTCTACCTAATGTCTAGCTAGAGAAAGATTTTCTTTGGGTATCATATAATTAATAAACTCTTTGTCTAAACTAACTGTGCCAGAGTTTTCCAGTAAGCAATAGTTAGGGAATGATTGATAGAAATATTTTAGTTAATTAAAATATTCTGGCAAATAAATATGACATCATTACCACCTCAATCAATGATTACAGCATCTGGGTTCTAGAAATAACAAAACTATGCTCTCATTCGTGGATATAAACAGGCTACAGGTCTAGGGAGGTGGCTCAGTGGGAAAAGTGCTTGCCACACAAGTGTGTGTTCAGTTCACTGGTACTAAAGTAGATGATGATCAGGTGGAGTGGTGTGTTTGTGATCTCAGGGATCAGAAGAGAGAGACAAAGATACCTAGAAGAGGCTGATGCCTAGACTAACCAAATCTAGGAGCTCTGACATCAACTTCTGGCCTCTGTCCACCACTGCCCCCCTCACCCTCCCCATGTACATGTATACACATACATGTAAACACACATATGCACAAGGTGGGATGGGCTATCTCTAAGGAGTTGCTGTAAAAAGGCAAGGAAATAGGCAATAAGGTGGGTGATGGGTCAGGATGTGCAGATGGCCATCAGTAAATTATTATTTGATGAGGGAGGAATTTTGGGAAGCATAGGAGATCAGTCATATTAGATTTTATGACAGCCAAGGACAGACTGTGGTGTGAAAGGGAGCACACTGAAGCTGGATCTAGACTTCTCAAGGCCGGCCTGTTCAAGGCTCCGCCTCCAGTGTCATATTCTTGGGGTGGAAGTAGAGAGGTCTAGGGGGACGTGTTGAGGTCACTGTGGATGAGGACTCAAACGGGATATGCAGCCCTGGTCTCTTCCTCTTTCTCTTTTGCTTTCAGGTCATGAGGGGAGCAGTTTTTCTCTGATGGGTGCTTCTACCATGACCTGTAACCTCCTTACCTTTGGTTTGGAAGCAACAGTGCCAGTACTAACAGATCCTGGGCCCAAACCATGTGGACACAGAAAACCTTTTCTCTCAAATCCTTTTTTAGTGAAGTAAAACCAACATATAAGTCAACCCTGGGAAGAGGCATGGGGCTAGAGCTGAGGAACTGACCAGTGACAGGAGGGAGGGATGTCAGGGGCCCAAGGAATGGCTTGAGAAGTCACTGAACAGTCAGGACGCTAGAGACCATCCTATAGGGGGAGTTTGGAGGTCTTGGAGGTGCCATGCTCTAAAGTGGGGCCTGTTCGGAACCTGGCTTAAGATCCCGAGGACAGAGATGGCAGGACTCTCTATTCCAGATGAAGGGTGACACATGAATGGCTTTAGGATGGAGATGCAGGCAGACGGCAAACAGGCAAGGGGGGATGACTACCAGAGGGGCGCTGCCATGGTTGCTACAGATGGCTGGAGCACAAGCGTGTTCTGAACAAGATGCTCAGCAGAAGCAGGAGCGTGGATGCCCAGACGGCTGCTGCTTGGATTTCTTCCAGTAGAGTATTGGAGCTTTGGCTGGGAAAGATCAGCTTCAAGTACTTGAGAGATCCAGCAGAAGACGCAGAAAATCAAACTATTATAGAGACAACACACTTGTCACTTCTGGGGTTGGAACGATGAGCTCTGAAGTTTTGGAAGGAAGTGTGTGAAGAGGGAGGAGGAAGAGGAGGGGGAGAGGAGGAGGGAGAGGAGGAGGAGGAGAGGGGAAGGAGGGCTGGAGGGAGGGAGGGAGGAAGAAGGGGAAGAGGGGGAGGGGAGGAGGGGAAAGAAGAGGAGAAGGAGGAGAAGAGGGAGGAGGAGGAGGGGGAAGAGGAGGAGTAGAAGGAAGAGGGGGAGGGGGAGGAGGAAGAGGAAGAGGAAGAGGAAGAGGAAGTGTGTGAAGCAGATTGATCTGCGTGACCAGAGGATAGGCAGCTCCAGACAACCTCTTTTTCTTTTTAAAAGATTTATTTTTTAAAAAGTGTATGTGTGTGTTCACATGTGTGTGTGTGTGTGTGTGTGTGTGTGTGCATGTGCGTGTGACAAATGTGGAAGTGCTAAAAGCCCAGAAGAGATTATTACATGCCCTGGAGCTGGAGTTACAGGCAGTTGTGAGCCACCATCTGACTTGGATGCTGGGAACTGAACTTAACCTTAACCACTGAGCTTCTCTCTAGCTCTACCCCACCCCAAAGCCAGCACCATCCTGTGAACTAAAGTTCACAGCTTGTGGTAGTCAGCGGCCCCACGATTTAGAAAAAGAACACCCAAAGGCTGAAGACAACAAAGGCAGACCCAAGACCAGAAGCTCTGAGAGAGGCAGATGAGAGGGCTTCACAACAGAAGCAGAAATGCACCCACGTGGGAATGCTCAGGAGAGGAGTCTGGGTGTCTGAGCGCCAGTGTGATGGGAGAGCAGCTCCTCTGGTTTCTTGATCTGTCTCGGGCAAGCAGAAACAACTCAGTGAAGGCAAGCGGACCAAGAGCATATAAGGGCACAAGACAGCACCATGCAGAAGTCAGTGAAGGGCAAAAGTGCTGAAGGCAAGAGGGTCATTTAAAGTCATGAGAGCAAACCGAAGAACAAGGGGACTGAACATTCGTGTGTAGAAGTTATGACGTCATCAGACAGACACAGAACCAACAAACTTCATTCTCCTTCCCTCTGTGTGTTTAACATAGTCTCCTTACCTGGAGAAATAGGATCCTACACTATTAAGGAGGAGAAAGCCTAGAATAAGTAAGGGCTGGTCTAGACCCCATTTCTTTGCTGAGCAGCACCAGAGGCACTGTGCTATTGTGCCTCTCTCCCTGAAGCTTTCCTCTAACCACACACCTGGGCTTTGTCTGAGAGCGTCCTACAGTCTCAGAAGCTTTTCTGCAACTCTTCAATTCCTGGGCTGCTTTATTCCAAACCCATTTGCAGCTTCTTCCTGGTAACTCCCTTGTTCAGTAGCTTCAAAGGCCACTGTGATAGAGTGTGAGCCCACAAGGCCTTACACTTCCCTGTCCCATGAGGCAGTGGAGGGACTGTGCACAGTTCAGTGTGCACACAGCTTCCCTTGCCCTGGCAGCTTGGTGAGGGTGCTACTACCCACACATGGGGTCCAAGTCTCTGGGACCCAATCCTTTTAATATGATCAAGGCTAAAAGCAGAGAGGAAAGCCTGAGTGCCAGTGAATTCACATTTACCAGTATTCATTAGACTTCAGGAGAATCTTTGGGACTCCCCTTGCACAATCATCTGCAGTCAGAACAACAGGCGTGCCAGGTGTGAGAGTTCTAAGCTCTGCTGAGCCAGTGCTCTGGTTTGAATCTGGAATATGTCCCCACTCCTGCATCTTCTAAATGGTTGTTCCTCAGCTCTTTGGGGCACTCTTTTGGGAAGTTGTGGAACCTTGAGGAAAGGGGGCCTCACTGACAGAAGTAGGTCACTAGGGACAAGCCGTAGAAGAGGCTTGTAGAGAACTAGGCCAGCTCTGGTTTTGGAGGACTCTCTGTTTCCCTGTTCACCACAGTGTGAACAGACTCCATTACATGCTCCTGCCTCACCCACCATGATGGACTGACACGGTGGACTGAGAGACACATGCACACGCTCACACATGTACACACGCTGATCGCTGGTACATGCGTTGTGTTTTTGATTACTTGACTCAGGCTAGGGTCATTTCGGAAGAAAGAACCTCAGTTGGGAAAATGCCCACACTAGGTTGGTCTGTAGTAGGGCCCAGCCCTCTCTGGGCAGCGTCACTCCTGGGCCCGTGGTCCTGGATTATGCAAGGCTGAGAAAGCCATTCTAGCACCGCACCTCTGTTTCAGACTCGGCAAGCGACAGCTGTACCTTCATCTTCTGACTTGGCAGATCTGTTTCAGAACAGAGTAGTGAGTGGATTTTGTTTGGGTGTGGAGTGAAAGTTCATTGTAACAAGGAAATTGAAGGTGAGTTTGCTTGATCCACCCTCCAAAGCCACTGGGATGTGTGCTTCTTGTAGTCCTAAACAAGAAGGCAGCATAGAGGCTTTGAGCAGAGCCCTGCTACAGTTTGCCATGCCTGTGGGCTACCTGCATGGGGTGCTACCCTCAGTGTCTATCCTGTGCCTTCAGCTTGGTGAATGCTGGACAGGAGTTACCAGTCAATGGTACTGCAAATGCTGCCCTTCCGTACTTGCTGACTGTAGACATGGCCACATCCTGTTTCCCAGCACCTCATTTCACATGTGACTAACTTTGAAGATTGTGTTTGCCACTGATATTTTCATCAAATACAGTTTCAATGTTTTTCTTTTCAGTCATAAGTGCAGCAAAGAGCAGCAGTCCAGAGCTGTCTGCTGACCCGTGGTGTCTGGGCACTTGAACCTTAATAGTGATTCAGGTGTTTCATGGAAAATGCAGGGTGCTTTTCTACACAGCACAGACAGATACTAACAGAGTCCGGGAATACCACCCACCCCCAACTTCCTGGGACACCATCCCCCCTCCTGAAAACTTTTAAACCATTTTCTATCCTGAGAGAAGAAGAGGACAGACAGGTACCCTCTAGAGTTGAATGCATGCCACAGCCATGCACTGGGTTAAGGTACCTCCTACAATTACCTCACTCTTCCCCACAGGTCTTCTGGATGAATTCACCCAGAAATCATGCCCTGGGAGGTATTATTCTCACTGAGCAGACCACACAACTCAGATCACACAGCTGAAAAGTGGAAGCAAGATTCAAACCTAGGTCTTTCTCACCAGACTCCATGTCTGTCTGTGGACACTGTGGAACTGGTAGCCCAGACCAACACACACACACACACACACACACACACACACACACACACACACACACACACACACACACAGAGAGAGAGAGAGAGAGAGCACATACCCTCCCACAAACACATGCCATACACACACACACACACACACACACACACACACAGAGACCACATACCCTCCCACAAACACATGCCATACACACACACACACACACACAGACCACATACCCTCCCACAAACACATACCATACACACACACACACACACACACACACAGACCACATACCCTCCCACAAACACATGCCATACACACACACACACACACACACACAGAGACCACATACCCTCCCACAAACACATGCCATACACACACACACACACACACCACACACATACATACACTCCACACACACCACCCCACATCTCACACACTCATACACACTCACACACACAGCACATACACTCACACATTGACACCAAACACACATACCGCACACACTCAGACACATATTCACACACACACACACACACACACACACACACACACACACACACACTGTTCCTCCTGCCAAGCCTAAGGTAAGTACTTAATTAAAGTTTGTTGAGTGACTGAAGAAATTAATGAACGATGTCCTTTTTAGTTAACACTTATTTGCTACAAGCATCTCTGTGCATCTGGTCATTCATCCACGTCCCTAATCAGCACTTCTGCTCCCCTCCCAGATACTTGTCCCTGACACACAATTGCTCTTGTATGGGTCTAACAGACTTAGACTTTAATTTCACTCTCTTCCACCCACCCTCTGTCCTATTCCTCACTTTTTGTTGCAAAAATACCTATAACAAAATCCCTGAGCAAAACGACAAGGGGGAAAGACTTCATGTTAATGTGTGGTTTCAGGGGTCCATCCATGGTCACTGGGCTCTCTTGGTTTGCAGCCTGTAATGAGCGAGGCACGGCATCATTGTGGAAGGTGTGAAGAAGAAAACCTGCTCACTCCATGACTGCTGGGAAGGAATGAGAGGGGAGATACAGTGACCAGGACAAGACAGAGCCTCAACTCGTGTCCATAGGATACTTCTTCCAAAGAGAACAGCCTAATAGCTATCATCAAAGAGTCATCAATGGATCAATCATTTGATGAAGTTAGCCCCATCTTGATCCACCTTTCAATAGAATCATGCTGGGAACCAGTCTTCAATACACGAACCTTTTGGGAGACCGTCTCATGTAAACGTTAACCACCACTGGAACCTCACTACTTCAGGTCTATACTGACAAGACTGCTAGCCTGGATAACCTCCAAGTCACTGAGCTAGAAATAGACTCTAAAATCAGGAAACATGTAAGACATAATCCTGATGCCATTATTAACAGTGAGTGGAAAGCCTCGTGCACCACCGCTGGCTAGCTGCCACCAGCATCATCTGTACAGTTGAGAGCTAGGGAAATTCTGAGCATAACATACCCACCAGCTAGGAGTCTCATGCCCTGGGCACTGGCATGTGCCCTACCCACCATCTAATGTGCCAGTCTGTCTGCCATGGTTCCCTGTCATCAGCTGGAAACAGATTTCTAAACATGAATGGAAGACTGTTTTAAAGAAAATGCTGAATCACTGTAGAGTGACTCCTATCTTCAAAGGAAGGTTTTTACAGGAACTCGTGAATGCCAGGTGAATCCTTGAATATAGTGGGGTTTTCCCTGTGATTTAAAAATTGTTCTTGGATATTCAGAAAATTTGATTTTTGGGGAGAAAACCTAGGTCCGTCTTAGAACTAAGCTAGCCTTTGCATTATCTCAAGAACTGGTACAAGATCCCAATGGAGTCTCTTGATTCTTGTCCACCTTTCTCTTGTCTGCAGAGCACAGGCTGCTACGGAGAGGGGAGTGGGTAACACTGCTGGTGCTCTTGTCCTCTGGTAGCTTTTAGATAGATATTTAAAGAGAACATAATGTTAAGTGAAAAGAGTCATGTGGTGACAGACAGTCCTCCTACAGACCTGGGTTGTGATACTAGAATCATACATTCTGTCACGACTCAGAAAAGGGCAAAGTGAGACCTGGGGTAGGAATGTGAAGCCTGGAGAAAGCCCCCAACTCTAGCTCCCCTTGGCAACCCAGCCATGGAATAAATGTGAGTGTTTTAGCAGCACGGTCTGCGGCCTGGAAAGGAGGCTTGCCCTACCCCTCACACACACACACCCTCCCTTGCTCTGGACAAGCACATCTGGAGACAGGCAGGGGTGTGCTGGTAAACACTGCACAGTGACAGATCCCAGAGAAGAAAGACTCTCTGCTGTGGCATTTGCCGATTTCCATGGTGTCAATGCTGGCACTATGGCTGACTCATGCTCATCAACAGGGTGTCACCGTCATTATGTATTGTTTCCTCCTGATGAACACATAGAATCAAGCAACCACAGAAGCCTGTGCAATACTAAAATTCATTACCATAATTCAAAGGTGGTAAAGTTAAAAATCGAGACCTTCCTAAGACACAATTTAATTATTACAGGATTTAACTTAGAACAATGGCCATACATCACACCTTGGCTGTCAAGAGCATTTGGCACTTGTAAAAGTCAAGCATGTCTTCTTGTCACCTCCGTTTGCCTATAGCTTCATCCCCAAATGAAGGAACATCACTTATAAAAATGAGAATGCAGGGCAGGGGACTAATAGTATAAATGCAAAAGTAATTGGAAGAACGGCTGAAGAACTAGAGAGGACATACAGGGACATTTTATAACATTGGTCTGGGATGAAGTTCTTGACCAGAAACAAGAGAACAATGAACTGAATTGAGTTAATAACTTTAAAACTTTTTTATGAGAAAATATTTTTAAAGAAAAAACGAAGTTAAAAAAAAACACAGAAGGAGAGAAGATAAAGATTGACAGCCATATTTGGAGCTGTGGAGAGTCAATGGGTCAGCGCTTGCCCTGCAAGGCTGGGGACCTGGGTCAGAACACAGAGTCCAAGGCTGGGGACCTGGGTTAGAACAAACACACAGTCCAAGGCTGGGGACCTGGGTTAGAACACAGAGTCCAAGGCTGGGGACCTGGGTCAGAACACAGAGTCCAAGGCTGGGGACCTGGGTTAGAACACAGAGAGTCCAAGGCTGGGGACCTGGGTTAGAACACAGAGAGTCCAAGGCTGGGGACCTGGGTTAGAACAAACACACAGTCCAAGGCTGGGGACCTGGGTTAGAACACAGAGAGTCCAAGGCTGGGGACCTGGGTTAGAACACACAGAGTCCAAGGCTGGGGATCTGGGTTAGAACACAGAGTCCAAGGCTGGGGATCTGGGTCAGAACACAGAGTCCAAGGCTGGGGATCTGGGTTAGAACACAGAGTCCAAGGCTGGGGACCTGGGTCAGAACACAGAGTCCAAGGCTGGGGACCTGGGTTAGAACACAGAGTTCAGGGGTGGGTGAGTTGAGGAGTGAGAGCTGGTGATGCTTTCTCCTAGCGGGGCGAAGAGCTTAAGGCTGTGGCAGTGACCTGGGAATAGAGAATAGAGTGCTGAGGGAGGGAGCAAGCGAGCATAGACATCAGAGGCTGGCGATGGATCAGACAGGAGGTATAGAGAAGAAAGAGCACACTGTAGGCTGGAGAGATGGCCCGGGGCAGGAAAGTATTTGCCATGCAAGCAGGAGGCCCTGAGTTCAAATCCTCAGAGTGCATTTAAAAGCCAGACAAATCACGTTTCTGTAACTATGAGAAGGTGAAAAAGCGAGACAGGAGAGTTCCTGTAAGCTTTCAGCCATGAACAAGAGAGACCCTGACTCAAACAAGATGAGACGCCTGAAGCTATACTCTGATCTCCACATGTACGTCCGAATTCATACCCACAAATGTGAGTAGGGACACACACACACACACACACACACACACACACACACACACACACACACACCTCTTAGCTGTATCTTTGATTGTCTGGCTTTTTGAACTGGGGATTGTGCCCTCTCACTCACCAGTGTTTGTCTAACACTAACCTTGCCCCCGGACTCTGCTTCTTCTGTGGCATGGGGTCCCTGAGTTCAGGATCTATACCATCTGCTAGGCTACCCCATTCAGTTAAGACTCTACCCTCGGGTGGGCTCAGCAGTCTTGGAATGGTGTCCTGAGGGTAAAGCTGCTGAGGTTTTTTTAGAGAAGTGGAGATGCAGTTTGAGGGGGAAACACATTATCTGTTGTTCACAGCTACGAGCCTAATGAGAAAAGGGGCTTTGGGAGCTAGGTCAGGACTTGGCCAGCTTTGGGCTTGGTCATGAGTCTGCACCCAGAGCACACCAGGCCTGGTGCACTCATGGTAACATTGTTTGCTCAATAAAGATTGCAGTATATTGCAATTAGGGCTCATTTACACTAATGAAACATTTGGGCAGGAAATTGTGTTACTTAGTCTGGTGGAGATCTTGCTTGGATATTACTGAAACAATCAAAAAGGCAGCCGGATCCCGTCTCTTCTCCCTGTGTGGAGAGTTCTGATACTCTGGCACTGTTGGACACTATTGGCAAGGGGATGAAATGGATCACATTTGCCAAGCAGTATGAAGGGGAGCAAAAGCACCTTCCTTGCTTCATGGTTATCGTGGTGGCCTCTGCAGTGGCCTTGGTTTCAGCTGTTCTGAGATGGGGAGAAGATGGCGCCACCGTGCGAGGCTGCTGCAGGCTCTTGTGGACACTCAGAAACAGGTCAGGATCAGAAGTCCCTAAATACATGGATCTGTTGTCCCTGAAATCTCCAGCTTTGGTCCCCTTCTAGAACCTCTCTGGGCTTCCCTTTTCACCCAAAGGGAGTTCTCCTGTGGAAACATACTGCCTTTCCTTCATCAGTTTCTAGCTTAGACTCCTTAAAATGGAGGAAACCAGGATGAGAACACAGCCAGGCCCATGGACCAAGTCAACACAGGACGGCCTCACTATTCTGCCCAGTGGAAAGATTCCATGAGTGGCAAGCATGTTCATTTTCAAGCCACACTACCACCACACATACCACAGTGTGGGAGTGCGTGCACAGGCACACACATCCACACAAACACACTCTCCTAAATGCAGGCATATTTTAAAATAAAATGTGCCAGAGTTTCCAGTAAGGAGCTCTATTCCTACTGGTAGTTTTCAAAGATGTGGAAAAAGCTAAATGCCGACTCCGCTCTCCCTGAGGCTTCTTGACTTCTTCCACCCTAAAAACCCATGTTGGCCACCATCCTTGGAGGCTTCTTTTCTAGGATGCATGTGTCAGAAGCAGGTGTTGGCCTTGTGAAACCTCACACCCCGAAGAGGTAGATGTGGCTCTCGATTCCAGCTTATGGCTGAGTCTATGCATAAAGGTTCTTCACCTCTGATCCTCTGGCTACTTAAAACAAAACTCTTCTGATCATCTAGACTCAGGCAAACAGTGCACCCTACCACGACTCTCACACTTGGAGTTCTCCTCAGGCCAGTCCCTCATGCTCAGGCCTGGCCACAGCCTGCTGAGACCCATGTCAGTGCCACCTCTGTGTTGTTAGTTGTCAGTCCTTGTCACAGAGAGATGAGCAGTTTGGAGACATGAGAGCAAAAGCAGAAAAGCATTTGAAACTTTACCCAGTGTTCCTTTCATAGCTACATGAATCTTGCAGATCCAGACTTTGCTTGTGTCTTCCTCAACATCTGAGAGGATGCCTTCCCTCCTCCCTGGCCTTGGCCTTGTGATTAAGGTCCCACTCCCTTGTGCACCGCAGTGGCCCTTGCACATGGCAGATCATGCTGAAGAGGAAAGCCTGCATTGAATGCAGATTCTATCACAGAGGCTCTCCTAGCAACGAGGCAACTATAACAAAGCCATAGCAACCTTTTGTCTCTAGCTTTATAAAGCCATGCAGCCATTAATCTCACCAAGACATTCAAAGGGTAGTTTGTGAGCAAAGAGTGATTTCTAACCTGAGCGTTCAAGTCAGAGCAATTGAGTTGCTTTCCTCCAGTCTACAGAGATCTAGGAAGGCGGGCAGCAAGCTTTGGTATGAGTCACAGGACATAGCTGAAGGGTGGTTAGTGCTGGGTGGAGGACGGATGGGCTGAGGAAGTTTGGTAGTGGGTTCTGGTGGTAGGGACCTTTGTACCACTGGGTGAGCAGTGTTAACTCCACAGAGCTCACTCACCATCTTCAAAATGAAGGGTGACTCACAGCAATGCTGGGGCTTAGGGACAGGATTTTTAACAGTGGGACTGGGAAGAGAGGAGCTGTGATCGAACGTAAAGTGAATAATATATATTGTATATTTTATATATATATATGATAAGTATAATAAAAATAAAAATATTCTAAAGAAAAAACTAAATTATATGATCAATTAAAATACATTTTTAAAAATGTAGATTTTTGGATCTTTGCTGGGCACTGAGTCTCTAGAGTTGGGTTCCAGACATGTGACTTTAGCCCAAAGCAAACTTGCCATCTCACTAGCAACCAAATGCCCCTCTTCCCCTAGCTTGCTGAGCAGAAGGTCCACACCCTAGGATGGGACATTTTCCTCCCCAGGGAAATAAATATCTTTATACCTTTGTTTTCTCTTTTGTTGTTTTGCTGTGAGATTTTATAAAGGACCAAGTGCTCTCCTGCTCTAGAGAAGACGTCATGATAGATAACCCATCTTTTTTTTTTTTAAGAAGAAAAGAAAGACTCTTTGAGCATATATTCCAACATACTTTAACATGCTTTATATTTGGGGTTCAGGAAGTAACTCAGTAGGAAAATGAGAACCTGAACTCATAATACCAACATCGACGTAGAAACTGTGCAGTCTGAGCCTGGATAAGGCAATGTAGCCTGGTATCCTGGTGCTGGTGGATAGAAACACAAAGATTCTGGACCCTCTGGCCAGCAGTCTAACCACAGTGGAGGAAGACACTTAACGTGTTCCTCAGGCTGCTGTCTGCTCCTACATGGAAAAGCACAGCCACACACACATGCACACACGAGATGTAATATTTACTATATGCTTTTTGATGTTCCATTGAGCCCTGATATCACATTAATCATTAGTATATTATGAACATGATGAAATATGAACGGTATTTTAATGAAGATAATATTTTAAATATTTAGTTACAGAAAGACTTGTGTACTGTGTGGCATAGCAAAAATCAGATGCAATTCTTCATGTTGGTTTTGAGGTCATTGTATTTAGCATGCTCAAAATATATGTAGGTTCAAGTTCAAGGGCTTTAAAGAAATTATAGCAACAAAATTACTAGTTTTAACTTCCATCTGCTAATTGTGCTTGTCTTATGTGCTAGTAAGCTTCCGTTTTCTGATGTTGAGCTATTTTTATTGCAAACTAACTGAAATATATGACATTTTAAATACTTCTTACATATTGAAATATGATAAAATTCATTAAATTTTCCCTGCAATTTTTATATATGTAGATATAAATTACTGCACTCCCTTTAAAAATGTTAAACACAAAAATTTGAACTGCTGGGGAAAAATTATTAACAATCTTAATTAGCTGTGAATCTCATGAGCCAAATCACAAGCAGAAGGACAAGCTATGCAATGGGCCTAACAGTTACAAGAGTGTGGCAGGTTAATGGCTCTCTGGTTGGAATTAAGGCCCACTTCACAGGAGGAAACACGTATCCAGTATTGGTAAATCTGGCCAAGAACCCATGGTTGGCCACCTTGCATGTCCCAGTATGAGCCTACTACTATTATTTTGTTAAATGGATATATAGTATCAAACTAGCATCTAAATTAACATCTGTTCAAAGATGAGTGCGGCTCTCAGACATTAGACAAAAATTTCCTTGTGTGGTGAATGGCAATAAATAAGGAAACTCACAACTGGCCAAAGAACAAAGGAAGAGAGTCGACCTCTCCTCCCTTTCAGACCTGCTGAACCTGAACCATACAGGTAATCTTCCCTTCCCCTGCCCGTCTCCCTGCTGGCTGAGTCTGCAGGGCAAGCCTGCTAACCCATGCAGACATCCACTCTCCTGCTACTGCACTCCTCACCTTCATCAGATCTGCAGCTCCTTAGCCATACAGACCTGCAGATCTGAACCAAACCACTCAAGAATACACAGCAGAGGCCTGCCACACAAGGACCATTGAGGTTAACCACACCTACTCCAACACCTAAGACGACAGGAACATCCAGGGACCAAAACCATCCAGATGGCTAAAGGCCCACAAAAGAACACAATCAACAAAAGCCAGGGCAATATGACACCTTCAGAGCACAGCTACCCTTCTACATCAAGCCCTGGCTATTCTAACGCAACTGAAGCACAAGAAAATGACCTTAAATCCAGTCTTATAAAGATGATAGAGGACTTTAAGGAGGAAATGCAGGAAAACACAATCAAACAGGTAGAGGCCTTTAAAGAGGAAACAATACATCCCTTAAAAATATACAAGAAAGGCAGACAATCCTTACAACTCAGAGGAGACAACTACTTCTGCTCACACTCCTGACTCAAGAAGAACCTGCCCAGTGCCCTCTATGTCCTCTGGGCACAGGAACCAAGGAGCAGTCAGGGACAGGACCCTTCCAGTTTCTGCCTGAGCTGAGAGCTAAAAGCCAGTCGCCGGGAGCACCAACACACCTGAGAGCAGAGGTAAAACAACTCTTCTGCTCCAAGCAACCCACCTGGTGGCCTCAGCACACACAAAGGCAGGAGGAGTCTGGGACAGGACACTTCTGGTATCTGCTAGTGCCCGGAGCTGAACCACTCTCACAGCTCTCTGTACCCAAATCCCATGGGAGAGAGAACTGGACTCTCAGAAGTGCAGACAATCCTGAGAGCTCAGGGGAGACCTCCACTTCTGCTCACATTTGTGGCACAAGAGGAACCTGCTTAGTGACCTCTGGATACAGGAACTTAGGAGCAGTCAGGGATAGGACCCTTCCGGTTTCTACCTGAGCCCAGTGTTGAAAGCCAGTCACCGAGAGCTCCGACACACTTAAGAGCAGAGGTAAGACCAATTCTTCTGCTCCAAGTGACCTGCCAGGAGGCTTCAGGACACACAAAACCAGAAGCAGCTTTCTGTTCCCAGATCCAACTGAAAGAAAACATGTCTATAGGAGTGCTGACACACAGGCTTACAGGAGAGTCAAGACACTGCCAGAGACACCAAGACAAGCTAACACCAGACACACCTGATAGCAAGAGAAAAGAACAGAAACCTAAGCAACAAGACTGCTTGGCATTATCAGAGCCCAGTTCTCCTACCAAAGCAAATACTGGATGTCCCAATACACTGGAAAAGCAAGATTTGTATTTGAAATCACATCTCATGATGATGATAGAGAACTTTAAGAAGGACAGAATTAACTCCCTTAAAGAAATACAAAACACAGGTAAACAAGCAGAAGTCTTTAAAGAGGAAACACAAAAATCCCTTAAAGAATTATGGGAAAACACAACCAAACAGGTGAAAGAACTGAAAAAAATCCAGGATTTAAAAATGTAAATAGAAACAATAAAGAAAGCACAAAGAAAGACAACCCTGGAGATAGACAACCTAGGAAATAGATCAGGAGTCATAGACTCAAGCATCATCAACAGAATACAAAAGATAGAAGAGAGAATCTCAGGGGCAGAAGATACCATAGAAAACATTGACAGAACTGTCAAAGAAAATGTAAAAGGCAAAAAGCTCCTAACCCAAAACATCCAGGACACAATGAAGATCAAATCTAAGGATAATAGGTATAGAAGAGAGCAAAGACTACCAAATTAAAGGGACAGTAAATATCTTCAACAAAATTATAGAAGAAAATGTCCCTAAGCTAATGAAAGAAATGCCCATAAACATACAAGAAGCCTACAGAACCCCAAATAGATCGGACTAGAAAAGAAAAACCTCACGTCATATAATACTCAAAACACCAAACTCACAAAACAAAGAAAGAATATTAAAAGCAGTAAGGGAAAAGGGTCAAGTAACATATGAAGGCAGACCTATCAATATTATACCAGACTTCTCTCCAGAGACTATGAAAGTCAAAAGATCCTTGGAAGATGTCATACAGACCCTAAGAGAACACAAATGCCAGCCCAGGCTACTATATCCAGCAAAACTCTAAATTAACATAGATGGAAAAAACAAGATATTCCATGACAAAATCAAATTTATACAATACCTTTTCCCAAATCTAGCCCTACAAAGGATAATAGATGGAAATCTCCAACAGAAGGAGGGAAACTACAATCTAGAAAAAGCAAGAAAGTAATCTTCTTACAACAAAACCAAAAGAAGAGAGACGCACAAACATAATTCCACCTCTAACAACAAAAATAACAGGAAGAAACAATCACTATTCCTTAATATCTCTTAACATCAATGGACTCAATTCCCCAACAAAAAGACATAGACTAACAAACTGGATATGTAAAGAGGACCCATCATTTTGCTGCATACAGGAAACACACCTCAGAGACAAAGACAGACACTACCTCATAGTAAATGGCCAGAAAACAATTTCCCAAGGAAACCCCAAGAAACAAGCTGGAGTAGCCATTCTAATATCGAATAAAATGAAATTTCAACCAAAAGTTATCAAAAAAGATAAGAAAGAACACTTTATATTCATCAAAGGAAAAGTCTACCAAGATGAACTCTCAATCCTGAATATCTACGCTCCAAATGCAAGGGCACCTACATCCATAAAAGAAACCTTAATAAAGCTCAAAGCACACATTGCACTTCACACAGTAATAGTGGGAGATTTCAGTGCCCCACTCTCATCAATGTACAGATCATGGAAAAAAAGTAAACAGAGACATAGAGAAAGTAAAAGAAGTTATGAACCAAATAGATTTAACATAGCTATAGAACATTTCATCCTAAAACAAAAGAATATACCTTCTTCTCAGCACCTCATGGTACCTTCTCCAAAACTGACCATATAATCAGTAACAAAACAGTCTTGGACAGATATAAGAAGACTGAAATAATCCCATGCATCCTATCAGATCACCACAGATTAAGGCTGGTCTTCAATAACAACAATAATGACAGAAAGTCCACATATACATGGAAGTTGAACAATGCTCTACTCAATGATAATTTGGTCAAGGAAGCAATAAAGAAAGAAATTAAAGACTTTTTAGAATTTAATGAAAATGCAAGCGCAACATACCCAAACTTATGGGACACAATGAAAGCTGTGCTAAGAGGAAAACTCCTAGCTCTGAGTGCCTGCAGAAAGAAACAGGAGAGAGCATATATCAGCAGCTTGACAGCACACCTAAAAACTCTACAACAAAAAAAAGCAAATACACCCAGGAGGAGTAGATGGCAGGAAATAATCAAACTCAGGACTGAAATCAACCAAGTAGAAACAAAAGAACTACACAAAGAATCAACAAAACCAGGTGCTGGTTCTTTGAGAAAATCAACAAGATAGATAAACCCTTAGCCAGAGAGAGTATCCAAATTAACAAAATCAGAAATGAAAAGGGAGACATAGCAACAGAATCTGAGGAAATTAAAAAAAATCATCAGATCCTACTACAAAACTGGAAAATCTGGATTAAATGGACAATTTTCTAAACAGATACCAGGTATCGAAGTTAAATCAGGAACAGATAAACCATCTAAACAATTCCATAACTCTTAAAGAAATAGAAGCAGTTATTAAAAGTCTCCAACTCAAAAAAAGCCCAGGACCAGATTGGTTTAGTGCAGAATTCTATCAGAACTTCATAGAAGACCTCATACCAATTCTGGCCAAACCATTCAACAAAATATAAACAGAAGGAACACTACGCCATTCATTGTATGAAGCGACAAGTACACTTAGACCTAAACCACACAAAGACCCACAAAGAAAGAGAACTTCAGACCAATTTCCCTTATGAATATCGATGCAAAAATACTCAATAAAATTCTTGCAAACTGAATCCAAGAATATGCCAAAATGATCATCCATCATGACCAAGTAGGCTTCATCCCAGGGATGCAGGGATGGTTCAATATATGCAAATCAATCAATGTAATTCACTATATAAAGAAACTCAAAGAAAAAAAAAACCGCATGATCATCTCATTAGATGCCAAGAAAGCCTTTGACAAAATTCAACACCCCTTTCAGTTAAAAGTCTTGGGAAGATCAGGAATTCAAGGCCCATACCTAAACATAGTAAAAGCCATATACAGCAAACCAGTAGCTAACATCAAACTAAATGGAGAAAAACTTGAAGCAATCCCACTAAAATCAGGGACTAGACAAGGCTGCCCACTCTCTTCCTACTTATTCAGTATAGTACTTAAAGTCCTAGCCAGAGCAATCAGACAACAAAAGGACGTCAAAGGGATACAAATTGGAAAAGAAGAAGTCAAACTATCGCTTTTTGTAGATGATATGATAGTATACATAAGTGACCCAAAAGGTCCACTAGAGAACTACTAAGCCTGATTAAACAACTTCAGCAAAGTGGCTGGGTATGAAATTAACTCAAACAAATCAGTAGCCTTCCTCTACTCAAAGTATAAACAGGCTGAGAAAGAAGTTAGGGAAATGACACCCTTCACAATAGTCACAAATAACATAAAATACCTCGGTGTGACTCTGACTAAGCAAGTGACAGATCTGTATGACAAGAACTTCAACTCTCTGAAGAAAGAAATTGAAGATCTCAGAAGGTGGAAAGACCACCCATGTTCATGGATTGGCAAGATTAAAAAAAATTAGTAAAAATTGCCATTTTGCCAAAAGCAATCTACAGATTCGATGCAATTCCCATCAAAATTCCAATTCTTGATAGAGTTAGAAAGAGCAATTTGCAAATTCATTTGGAATAGCAAAAAACCTAGGATAGGAAAAACTATACTCAATAATAAAAAAATTTCTGAGAGAATCACTATCCCTGACTTCAAGCAGTATTACAGAGCAATAGTGATAAAAACTGTATGGTATTGGTACAGAGACAGGCAGGTAGATCAAGGGAATAGAATTGAAGACCCAGAAATGTACCCACACACCTTTGGTCACTTGATCTTTGACCAAGGAGCTAAAACCATCCAGTGGAAAAAAGATCGCATTTTCAAAATATGGTGCTGGTTCAACTGGAGGTCAGCATGTAGAAGAATGCAGATCGATCCATTCTTATCAACCTGTACAAAGCTTCAGTCCAAGTGGATCAAGCACCTCCACATAAAACCAGATACAATCAAACTAATAGAAGAAAAAGTGGGGAAGAGCCTTGGACACATGGACACTGGGGAAAATTTCCTGAACAAAACACCAATGGCTTATACTTCAAGAATGGACAAATGGGACTTCATAAAATTGCAAAGCTTCTGTAAGGCAAAGGACACTGTCATTAGGACAAAACAGCAACCATCCGATTGGGAAAAAATCTTTACCAATCCTACACCTGATAGAAGGCTAATATCCAATATATACAAAGAACTCAAGAACTTAGACTCCAGAGAGCCAAATAACCCTATTAAAAATGGGATACAGAGCTAAACAGAGAATTCTCAGCTGAGGAATATCGAATGGCTGAGAAGTATCTAAAGAAATGTTCAACATCCTTAGTCATCAGGGAAATGCAAATCAAAACAACGCTGAGATTGTACCTCACATCAGTCAGAATGGCTAAGATAAAAAAAACTCAGGTGACAGCAGATGCTGGCGAGGATGTGGAGAAAGAGGAACACTCCTCCATTGTTGGTGGGATTGCAAGCTGGTACAACCACTCTGGAAATCAGTCTGGGGGTTCTTCAGAAAATTGGTCCTTGCACTACCTGAGGACCCAGCTATACCTCTCTTGGGCATATACCCTAAAGTTGCTCCAACATACAACAAAGACACGTGCTCCACTATGTTCACAGCAGCCTTATTTATAATAGCCAGAAGCTGGAAAGAACCCAGATGCCCTTCAACAGAGGTTCCCTGTTGGAGGAGTTAGAGAAAGGATTGAAGGAGCTGAAGGGGCTTGCCACCCCATAAGAACAACAATACCAACCAACCAGAGCTCCCAGGGACTAAACCACTACCCAAAGACTATACATGAACTGACCCATGGCTCCACCTGCATATGTAGCAGAGGATGGCCTTGTTAGGCACCAATACAAGGAGAAGCCCTTGGTCTGCCCGAGGCTGGACCCCCCAGTATAGGGGAATGTCAGTGGGGGAGGTGGAAAGGGGCAGTGGTTGGGCAAGGGGATCACCCTTATAGACGAAGGGGAGGGAGATGGGATAGGGGGCTTATGGATGGGAAACCAGGAAAGGGAATAACATTTGAAATGTAAATAAAAAATATCCAATAAAAAAAGAAAAATACAATTAATTAGGTAAGTGAAATAAAACTGCAAGACTTGCAAGTAGAAATAAAAGCAATAAATAAAACATGGACTGAAGGAATCCCAGAGGTGGAAAACCTAGAGAAGGGAACAGGAACAGCTGCAAGCACAAGCAACAGAACACAGGAGGTGGAAGAAAATATCTCAGGCATAGCAGATACGCTAGAAGAAATAGCCATCAAAGAAAATGTTAAACCTAAAAGTTTTCTAACAGAAAACATTCGGGAAGTCCAGGGCACCATGAAAAGACCTAAGCTAAGAATAATAGGAACAGAAGAAGTTGAAGAGTCCCAGCTCTAAGGCCCAGAAAATATTCTCAACAAAATCATAGAAAAAAACTTTCCATACCTAAAGGAAGAGATGCCTATAAATATACAAGAAGCTGACAGAACACCAACTAGACTGGACCAGAAAAGAAAATCCTCCCACTACATAATAATCAAATACATTCTCTACAGAACAACGAATATTAAAAGCAGCAATGGTGGGGGAAGCCATGTCACATACAAAGGCAAACTTATTAGAATTACACCTGACTTCTCAACACAGACTCTAAAAGCTAGAAGTGTCTGGACAGATATTGTGCAATCTTTAAAAAACTACCGATGTCAACCTAAGCTACACTACCCAGCAAAACTCTCAATCACCATAGATGGAGAAAACAAGATATTTCAAGACAAATGCAAATTCAAACAATATCTATCCACAAGACAAGCCCTACAGAAAATACTAGAAGGAAAACTCCAACTTGACAAAGATAACTGTATCTAAGAAAACACGGGAAATAAGTTATTCCATACCAGAAAAACCAAGGGAAGCACACACACACACACACACACACACCACCACCACCACCACCACCACCACCACCACCACCACCACCACCACCACCACCACCACCAAAATAACAGGAAATATTCCCATACCATACCCCATGGACCCAAGGAAGCACAATCAAGGACTCTTGAGTCTCACTTGGAAGGGGTATGGAATAGTCATGGGAGGCAGATGGAGAGAGGGAACTGGGTAGGAGAAGAGATCAGGAAGGGAGTGGGAGGTTCAGGCACGGGCAATGACCAGATGGCCATGAGAATGAATGGAAATCTGTAATTGACTAGGGGGGTGTAGGAACATCTCCAGGAAGAGATGGAGACCTGGTCTAGGGGAAGAGCCTAAGAGTCAGTGGGGTGAACTTAGCTGTGACTCACAGAGTTAGGGATATGGAGCCTGGGGAGGCTGCCTCCCATGGCTTCCTCAGGCTAGGAACCCTGAGGGACCAATAGGGACACCAACCCACTCAGAAAACTTTCAATCTGAACTTGTCCTGTCTGAGAAGTGCAGGGATAGGGAATGGAGCAGAGACTGAGGGAACAGCCAACTAATAACTGGCCCAACTTGAGACCCATCCCATGGGCAAGCGCCAATCCCTGACATTATTCAGGATACCCTGTTATATTTGAAGACATGAATCTAGCATGGCTGTCCTCTGAGAAACTCCACCCACCAAGTGACTCACGCAGACACGAATACTCAGAATCAAGCAGTATGTGTGGAGCTTGGGGACCCTTATGGAAGACTAGGAGGAAGGATTGTGGGCCTCTAAGGGGATAGGGACTCCACAAGAAGACCAATAGAGTCAGTTAACCTGGACCCACCAACCAAAGAAAATACAAAGGCTGGACCTAGGCCTCCTCGCGCACATGTAGCAGATGTACAGCTTGTCTTCATGTGGGTCCTGAACAGCTGGAGCAGGGCTATCCCAAAATCTATTGCCTGTACATGGGACATGTTGTGCTAGCAGGGCTGCTTGGTCTGGTCTTAGTGGGAGAGAAAGCGCCTAGCCTTGCAGAGACCTGAAGTGCCAGGGTGGGGGCTCATCCTGGGGGAGGGGACCCACCCACTCAGAGGAGAAGGGGAGGGTGACTAGGAGCAGGGCAGTGAATGGGATGTAAAGTGAATAAATAAAAAATAATTTTAAAATGAAAAAAATGAGTCTATAGAGTGCTTAACCACAAATGGGGCATCATATCATCTGTCCCCATCCTGAGGCACAAGAGCCATTGTAGAGGAAGAGGCAGAAAGAGTCTAAGAGCTGGGAGTGGGAGAGAACTGCAGTGAAACTGTTTTCTAGATTCCTAGTAGCTGTGGCTATAAGCACAAAACCCACTAAGAACAAGCCAGCCAACATTCTAGCATAGAAACAGAAATGGAGGGCCTGACCTTACCCTGGAGGGCCAGCCTTACCTGGGACCTATTAGAAGGTAGTAACTTCCAGGGGAAAAGAAGCTGTTTCTGTTAAGGGGGTAGCCCCTGTCAGGAGGACCACACTCCACAAGTATATGGGAAGCATGAACTGGACTCTATGGGTTATTAAAGAGAAGAATACCTAAAGTGTGGACAGGTAGATCTCGGAGGACTTAGGGGGGAGAGTGACCACCCATATGATCAAAATATATGGTATGCATATTTTGTAGTATGTATGCATATGTTGCGGTAATAACTCACCTCAGTCGGGGTTTCTCCTCCACCTTAGATCATTCCGTTCTCAGACAAAAGGCACAAAACTTTTATATTTATAATAAACTGTAGCTAGCACTAGATGTGGGCAGAAATCTACCCTCTGTGATCTTATGTCTACTTCCCTGCCACTAACCCCGAGATATGACTTGCCATGTTCCCTCTGTGCTGCTCTACTCTGATTGGCCAGCCCGCATGGCCATGTTTTCCTGATTACTTACCTCGTGGCATCTTCCTCTCTCCCCACTCCCCTCCCGTTGTCCTGTCTCAGACCCCAGCTCAGGAACCAAGCTCCACCTACCTCCCTCCTGCCTAGCTACAGGATGTAGGCATCTTTATTTAACCAAGAGTCTTAAGTTAAGAAGCAAGGTTACATAACATCACTTGATATACATGAGGATCTCCTTGTCCCTGGGGGCAACCAGAACTTGGGGGCCAGTATTTTCACACTAAATACTTAGTGACAGGCTAAACCTCAACAATTCCCCTTTTTGTCTAAATAAAAAGACTCTTTGAGATGACGTCATTGACTCTGCACAGCGAACTTAAATCCTCGCTAGTCTGACCGCAGGAGCCCAGCATGCAGCGAGATACTGAGACTTCTCTGTGGAGCTGGTTCGGGACCACAAGGCAGAGCCAACGCTTTTTGCAGGCTGGGGCTGACACTCTTGTCTGTATCACTGAACAGGTTCGGTTTTGATCTCAGTCTTTCTCTGTTTGTTTTCTAGACCTTTTATTTCCCCCCAAATACTTTTGCATTTTTCTGTTTGGTTTAGTATTTGTAAGAATAAAGATTTCAATTTGGGAATTAAAAAAAAAGACTCTTTGAAATTCTCTAAGAATTAATAAATATTTATATTTAAAGATATCACTGAACAATTCCTTCAAATATTTTCTTGCTGGGTCTCATGAGGTCCCATCCCTTAACTGGACCTACTGGTAGTTGATGGCTGCGGTGGAGGGGAGAGTTTTCTTCAGAGTGTGTTCCTGGAAGGCTAACAACGTTCCATTGATATCCCTATACCTGACCACATGCCCACCCCTGTGCACAGTCCCTACACCTGTGCACACTCAGGCTATGCTCTTTGGACTCAGGTTTAAAGAAAAAAAGAAAAAAAA
This sequence comes from Rattus norvegicus, assembly GCF_021556685.1. Lineage (NCBI taxonomy): Eukaryota > Metazoa > Chordata > Mammalia > Rodentia > Muridae > Rattus > Rattus norvegicus. The sequence continues at coordinate 58,560,245 of NC_141550.1, forward strand.
AACCCACTAAATCAAGAGAGGTTGTTTTGGAAGGAGTTGGGGTAGTGGAGAGTGAATGTAGTCAAAATACATTTTATACATGTTTAAAATTATCAGAGGATAATACAAATCTATATTTTATTTTTAGTATTGTAATTTAATTCATTATATAATTTCCCCATAGATGGCTCAGCCATTAAAGGCTAGGGTCACAACCAAAGACTACAAATGTATTTCTAAATGATTATTTTCCTCCTTTGTTTTAACATTATTTTCTCACTTTTACTTCAAATTACTGGAGTAAGCCATATTTGATTATGCCTGTGAGACATCACGTTACAGGTACAGATGAGCAAAGTTGGGTCATGCACGTTCATGAGGGAATACTGAGGGTCATGGCATGTGACCTTCCAAGAGATGATGCAAAACTCTTGGGACACCAAGGCCATTCCTGGCCACTCCCTACCCTACTAAGAGTCTACTCTTGTCTTCTGGATAAACTTGTGATGCATTAAAACTAAGTCATGTAAAACCCTGGGAAAGCAGGCTATGTTCCCAAGGTTTAACTCTTGTTACGGTGATGGTTATATGGCTGAGCCTGCGGGTGGCTGTGTGGTGGGAAAGGTGTTTCTGTATATTTCCTCTCATATTTTGACCTTTTTTACTGCAAAGTCCCTGCCCTTGGAGTGACTGTGCTTGCACAAAACATCCTCCACTGCGCATTTTGCATTTCTCCCTCCCTGCCCCCTTTCTTTCACATGCTCACTGGTACACTTGTGCACTTGATCAGATGTGCATGGAGGTCAGAGCAGGATCTATCACTCTCTCTGCCTCTTTTTTTAAAGAATTGAGGCAAGCTGTCTTGCAGTCATAGTCAGCAGCGGGTTTCAACTTGACCCACTTGTTGGGAAGAGGGAACTTCAGCTGAGTCATTGCCTTTACCAGGTTGACTTGTGAGCATGTCTGCGAGGGCAATGTCTAGATTGCTGTCTCTTGCCCCTTAAAGCACTGGAGTTCCAGGTACACACACACACACACACACACACACACACACACACACACACACACACACACACACACAGAGCTACCCATCTAAGTAGGGAAGGGGGGAAGGAGTGCAGTTATGGGTGTGCACACAGATACATCTGGATTTTTATATGATTCTAGAATCTGAACTCAGGTCCTCGTGTTCATGAAGCACGTGCTCTCATCACTGAGCCATCTCCCCAGCTGCCCATTTCAACCCCAGGGAAGTCATTAACTGTTGATTATGTGTCCTCCCGTTATAGCCTTTTCTTGCAGGCCATGTAAAACCACATCTTCATGAGTTTTGTGGGTGTATCAGAGTTTGGCTACTCAGAGTCAGGCTGTAAGCATCTCAACATACGCTCATCCACCAACAACCTCATTCCACAATTCCCCTCCATTGACATTCTGCCATGTAGCTTCCAGAGAGGTTTTAAACTAGAGTGATTTCAAGTCTTCACTATTGCTTTAGGTAAACGGTATGGGCTTTCACCGTGGAGTCCTCTCTACTCATGTAACTGCCATCAGAGAAGAATGACTTCTAAATGGGTATAAATATTTCATGCAATGTCTTAGAAGCCCAGAATGGAAATCACACTGTATATTTTAAATAAAACCAGAGGCTTGCCTTTATGCGTTAAATCCCTGCATTCAGATCAAGGAACATTTGGAAACAATAATGGGTGTAAAAAGCTGAATTTTAAAGAGCTCTAAAATAATTTCTTATTTGGAAAAAAAAAGATTTGTAGAAGGAATGCAAAGACAGAAGAGAAAATCTCCACACCCATCCCACCATGTTCTCACCTTATTTCTGTTGCCTTGTCAAAAACAATGTAGGAAAGAAAGTGTCTATTTGGTTTACAGTCCAGATTAAACTCTGTCACTGTAGGGAAACTGAGAGAGTAACTCAAGCAGGAATCATATCACATCTACAGCGACAGGCAGGAGAAATGAATGCACCCGGGCTGCCCTCTTGCTTGCCTGCTTTCCTTTAGCTCTCTCCTGTATTATATGGTTCAAGACGTCTTACATAATGGTGCTGCCCTCAGTGGACTGGGTCTTCCCCCATCAATTAACAATCTCCCACAAACAAGCTCATGGGTAAACCCAATCTGAGTAATTCCTCATTCAAACTTGCAACAGTTTCCTCCCAAAATATCAGTAGTTGGCTGCTAGTCAATAGCCCATGTTACATAATGATTTTGAGAAAATTTGTTTAAACTAATTTTATCACTGAGAATGGAGTCACTACAGATCCTATTAAAGCTGAGAGTGTTAGGCTGGCTCAGTGAATAAAAGCTCTTGCCACCAAGCCAGATAACCTGAGTTCAATTCCTAGGACCCACATGCTAGAAGGAGAGAAGTGACTCCTGCAAGTTGTCCTTTGATCTCCACACAATGGGCCATGTCATGTGTGTGTCCATACAGGAATAAATAAGAATTACAAAGTAAGAAGCAAACTCAGAGTGTCTTTGTTTTGTGGAGTTGGGTTTTCATGAAGGCTTCTCCTCTGTTGTACTCAAAATGAACTAATCTGGCTTGTGGGCTGAGGAAGAAGACTGACCACAGTGTGTGTATAAAGTGTTAGAAAATCATTATTGCTTCCTTATTTTTCTCCTACTAGCCATGCCTGTATGTTTCTGTGGAGCCTGCAGCAGATGTCTCACTATGGAACCATAGCAGGTCTCTTTCATGGGTCCCCTACACCCATGTCTGCCTCGTGGATCACACACAGTTCTGCATCAGTCTTACTCATCTGTCTTACGCTCCTGCTGATGTTAATTGAGTCTGAACGAGAAAGCCAAGCTGTTTCGATGCCTGGCCCCATGCAGGATAGTTCTCTCTCCTCCTGCATTGCTACGGAGTTTATTGAGTTACCTATTAAGGAAGGTGGTTGATGTGGATGAAGTTACCCAAGAAGCATGGTAAGGCCCCTTGAAGGGGAGTCCCACTCCTGAGCTTCCTGAGACACTTAGCGAGTTCATGGACTCATGGCACATCGGCTTCTTCCCCTGCCTAACTCTACACCCTTCCCTTTCCCTTCATGTTTGCTTTATTTCAAGAGTGTCCCTAAATAGTCTAAATTCAACTCAGAGTTGGCCTACAGAGCTGGGGATAAAAACAATCAGTAGGGTATTTGTCTGGTATGTGTGAAGTCCTGGCCCTACCTCTGCAGGGTGGGGCAGGGAGAGAGAGAGGAAGAGGAAGAAGAAGAAGAAGAGAAAGAAAGAGGTCAAAGCAGAGGAGAAGAAGAAAGGAGGAGGAGCACACTCACTTCCCTCCTCCCATGTCTTCACCCCTTCCAGAAAACCACTATTGATAAGAACAGATTAAACATGTGTACACATAAAGCTTGAATATATACATATGACTACATATTCATATGTGTATATATTTTAAGGAAGAGGAAAAGGAAGAGAAGGAGAACCAGAGAAAAGACAAATCGACTTTCCAGGAAACCAGTCTTCTCCAAGTCAAAATCAAGTATTGAAGGAAAAGAAGCATCCAGGGCCTACTCATGCTTCCAAAGGTGCTCTGTTAGTGTGCCTGTGTGCATGCAAATTTGTACATGTCAAATTACACATGCATATTTTGCCCACTTGTCTCATTTTCATAAAATTTGCAGCACGTGCTTTTGATTTCTACTTTTGTATTTTACATAGCAATACATAAAACTCCAAGCGATTGCTTACTATTAACTAATGTAAGAGATACTAGCTGTATGCAGAAATGCTGTGTTTACAACTCTATTTACTCGGCATATACCTACAAAGTGTTTGTCATAGTTTAAACCCTGCTGTAGGTGCTGGGGACATCCGCAGCTGCTATCCCATGCTGCACTTGAGGGGCTAGCTGAGTCCTCACTTCTGTGTTACAGACACGAATGGTGACATTTATTTAAGGACCCACGATTGCAGAAGCAGGACAGGTGGGGCCAGGGTTCACAGTGGGCAGCTCCTCACTGGATCCTCCCCCCGACTGCAGATTATTCCATTGTTCCCTCTTGCCTGGCTGTACGCAGTGGAGGTTATCATAAACAATTCAATGCTATGCACCTTCCCCATTCACCCCTGGGTCCTGTGCCGTATTCAGGCTGAAAAGACACTGAAGAAGGAAAACAGGGTCAGTACTGAGCAAGGTACCTGTCGGTGCCAGGCCATAGGAATCGCTGGCAAAGGCACCTTCCTTCAAAACTGGAGCTTTAAGAAGTCAAAAGATGCTGCATTCCATTCTTAATATGAAAATCTTAGGTCAGGCTTCTACGATGCATCCCCCCAGGGCCCTTCATGCTGGATGTGTGCTCGTAGATAGGGTAATACCTGGATTGCCTTCCACAGAGTCTCTGGTGGGAACTGGAATGTTTTTATTGAAATTGCCCTGTTTGTGTTTCAGGAAGAAACGACAGCAGGTCTACACCCTGGGTCTGGTTTTAATCAGAGCACATCTTTATGAGACAACATAAGGCTGAAGAGTTTTTTCAGCTGACCGTTCCAAAGAAAAATACTGTTCAAAAGTGACACAAACCAATGAACCTGAGACGATGGATGAGGAAAAGACACGTATTGCACAGAGAAGCAGGGAATTTCAGGGGCGTTTCACAGGGAGGCAGGCGAGCTGCTGGGCTGCTCTCAGGATGGCAGAAAACTGAAATTCAGTTTGGAGGATATGGGACATGTCCCACTTAGTAAAGAGGAGATATAATGTGTCCACACCGATGGATTTACAGACGTCCATCTATCCCATGACCTATCCTCCATTCAAATAAACATTTCGTTCTCTCAGAGTATCTTCCTGTCCTGGCTAAGGATCCACCTTACATTAGATGCTTCAACATCTGTGTGATTCACAATTCTCTGTAGATATTCTTGGAACTGTCTTATTTCCATTTAATAGCATATTCTACTAATGGGGGGGTTGACATGGCTTCGGGCCCCTTGTGGAGATTTTAATCCGTTTTGTATGCTACTGGTGAGAGCGGGACCGTAGAGTTTCAATCTTCTACTGAGCTGCAGGGCTGTCAGTGCATTTCTGGGTAGTGCTGGTCCCTGTTAGTGCCCAGTGGAACACACTCCTCATTAACTATGAAAATGCTTCACGGATGTGTTGCACCAGGTGTGCTATCTTGACTGTTTCCTGGAGTGTTCACAATTTTAAACTCATCTAGTCTCCTTTTATGCCTTTTTTTTTTTGCCTGAATTTTAGCTTTCTTTTCAGCAGCTGTAATAATTCAACAGCAGAGAATAATAACTGGCCAGGAAAAGCCAATAAAAGTGTAAAGAAAGGAAGACATTTTAGAGGAATGTGAGTCTCTGGACTGGTAGGCTCGGTGCGGTTCTCCTCTGCCTAAACGTCCGACCTTATGTGTGTTCTAGAATGTTCCTCCATGCCTCTTTATGTCAGTTTCATAGTGAGAATCACACCACAAATGTTAAATGAGTGAATCGAACAGCTCTTTAAAATTCAATCCTGAGTTGTACACATCTGTTTTCTTATTCCCATTGTCTCTTCTCTTTCCAAAGCAAAAAATTTACATTTTTATGTGACTAAAACAGTCACATATCATAATACCTGAGGATTCAGAATGTCTTTGGTTTACACACTGTGATTTGCTAAATCTGCTGTGAAAAGAAAAGGAGCAGCAGACACATTAAAATATCAAATCGTTTTTCATTTTCCTACTGTATTTCTCTCCTTTTGCTCTAAATTGTCCACATTTACTGGGCTGATGGCAATCGCCCTTTTCCTGTTGTTTGAGTCTCTGTCTATAGACGTGGAAGAGGGCTCGCACTTTGCGGAAACAGCTCTGCCTATAACAGAATTTATGGCTGCCTCTACTCCACCAATGGCTTGATGGGGCAAAGATCCACCCGACTTCCTGAGAGCCTCCCTTCACATGCTTCTGCAGATGAGCATGGTAGAGAAAGCACAGACCATGCATCTTAACAGGACGTTTCCGTGTTAATGGTGTGACTAAGGCTGCAATAGAGAAGAGAATTCAAATGTTAGCAGGCACTGCGAGGAAGCCTATAGATGAGAAAGGATTTCTTGCTTTTTTTTAAAAAGTGTTTTTAAATGTGGGTTTATTCATTTAATCCATGTGTGGGTGTAGAAGTGTGAGCTCTGTGGATGGCTTACATGTGGAGGTCAGACAACAGCCCACGGGAGTCCATTTTCTCCTCTACCATGTGGGTTCCAGGGATTGAACTCAGGCTATCGGGCTCAGCCACCTCACCCATCCCAGAGCCCAGAACCATCTTGCTTGCATTTCCTGAAAGCGGGATTATGGCATGGTACCATCAGGTTAAGAAGCCATCCTCTGTCAATTCTGGGGAGCCTGGGATAAGAATCCAGAGTTAATGCACCCCATTCTGACAGGTAGAGTTTTCACTACACAAATGAGGAATTTGACCTTTGTTTCATCACTTTGCTCAATGCCTTGGGCACCTCTGAAATTCTTTCTTGGATTTAACCCATAAAAACTATGCAGCATCCCCAGAGGCCTCAGCGACGGGAGTAAGTGGAGTTTAGAGAGCTCCGCTCAGGAAGTTGCTACTCAGACTTGATGTTTGCAGGGACAATGCCTGTTACTGCCTCATGTGCCTTCCATTTCTGAATCTACATAGATTGTGTGATTAATACATGCACGGACATACTTTTATTTTTGTCTTTCCTTTTTTAATTAATCATTCCATTCGTTTACATCTCAAATAATATCCCACTTCCCGGTTGCTCCCTCCACCAACCCCTCATCCCATGATATCCCACTTCCTAGTTACCCCTGTACCAGCCCCTCATCCCACGTCCACCCTCCCCACTCCCCTTTGCCTGTATAAGAGTGCTCCACCACCCACCCTCACTCTCCCGCCCCACCGCTCCACTTTCCCCCTATGCTGGGGCATCAAGCCTCCCCAGGACCAAGGGCCTCCTCTCCGGTTGCTGTCAGGCAAGGCTACATATGTATCTGGAGCCATGAATCCCTCTAGGTACACTCCTTAGTTGGTGGTCTAGACTCTGGGAGAACTGGGTGGTCAGGCCAGCCTATATTGTTCTTCCAATGGGGTTGCAATCCCCCTCCGCTCCTCCAATCCTTGCGCCTGCTTCCCCACCAGGTTCCCTGAGCTCCATCTGATGGTTGGCGCCAAGCATCCACATCTGCGTTGGTTGGTTGCTGACAGGACTACCTCAGGAACCTTCACACTAGGTTCCTGTCAGCAAGTGTTCTTGACCACAGCAACAGTTTGGGGGTTTGATGTCTGCAGACATGATGGATCCCCAGGTGGGACAGTCCCTGGATGACCCTTCCTTCAGACTCTGTTCCATTTTTTTTGTCCCTGTTCTTCCCTTGGACAGGAACATTTCTGGGTTAAAGACTTTGAGATGGGTGGGTGTCCCCATCCCTCTACCAGGGGCTGTGCCTATCTACTAGAGGAGGTCTCTACAGGATCTATCTCCCCCTTCTCTGAGCACTTCGGCTAAAGTCATCCCCATTCGGTCCTGGAATCCTCACATTTCCCTGGTGTCCGGGACGCTCCAGTGGCTATCCCCAGTTCCTCATTCCCCCTGCTACATATTTTTTGTTCGATTTCCTGACCCTCTGTACCTCTCTCACATCTCCTCCAGTTCCTGATCCTGCCACCTTTACTTCCTCCCCCTTCTTTCTCCCTTCCCAGCCCCCCTCTCCCTCTATCTCCCACAATCATCCTGTTCCCCCCTCAATGCAGGATAGAAGCATCTACACCCTTGTCTTCCTTCTTTCTATGCTCCACAAATTCTCTGGGTTGTATTATGGGCTCTGTGGGCTTTTGGGTTAATATCTACTTATTAGTGAGTACATACCAAGTGTGTTCTTTTGGGTCTGGGTTACCTCACTCAGGATATTTTCTATTTCCATCCATTTGCCTAAGAATTTTGTGAAGTCATTGTTTTTAATAGCTGAGTAGTACTCCATTGTGTAATATACCGCATTTCTGTATCCATTCCTCTGTTGAAGGACATCTGGGCTTTTTCCAGCTTCTGGCTATTATAAATAAGGCTCATATGAAGATGGAGCTTATGTCCTTGTTATATGTTGGAGCATCTTTTGGGTATATGCCCAGGGGTGGTATAGCTGAGTCCTCAGGTAGAACTATTTCCAATTTTCTGAGGAACTGCCAGACTGATTTCCACAGTGGCTGTACCAGCTTGCAGACAGACATACTTTTAAACAAGACGAATTTTCTTTTAAGAAGTCAATGCACATGTTGTAACTGGAAGGCAGAGCCCTGTTGCGATAAAGTGGATCTGTGCACACATAATTTGTATTTATTTTTCTTTTTGTTAATTATTTTATTTATATTTAAAATGTCCCCATTCCTGCTCTCCCCCACCATGAACTCCCTATCCCATCTCCCCACCTACTCACTCCCACCTTACCCCTTCAGCATCTCCCTTCTCTGGGGCAACAATCCTCCACAGGACCAAGTACCTCCCCTCCCATTGATTCCAGATAAGTCAGTCCTCGGTTACATAGGTAGCCAGAGCCATGGACCCACACTTGTCCACTATTGTTCATCCTATGGGGTTGCAATCTCCTTCAGACTTCCCCTTAACTCTTCCGTGGGTTCCCAAGGCTCAGTCCAGTGGTTGGCTGTGAGTATCTGCATCTGTCTTAGTCAGGTGCTGGTAGAGCCTCTCAAAGGACAGCCATACCATGCTCCTGCCTGCAAGCACTTCTTGGCATCAGAAATGATATTGGGGTTTGGTGTCTGTGAAGGGGATGGATTCCAAGGTGGGGCAGTCTCTGGATGGCCTTTCTTTCAGTCTCTGCTCCATTTTTTGCCCCTGTTCTTCCTTTAGACAGAAACAAATCTAGGTTAAAAATTTTTAGATGGTGGGTGGCCATGCCTACCTACTGGAAGAGGTCTTTTCAGGTTCTATCTCCACACTGTTGAGCATTTTGGCTAATGTCACCCCCACTGGGTTCCATCTCACACCCCTGGCTTCTGGGACTTTCTAGTGGTACCTACCCCTGACCTCTACTTCAACTTTCTTTCATTCTCCTGGTGCTCTGGACTTCTCTCCTGTCTCTTCCCATAACTGATGCCTCCTTTTCCCTCCCCCTCCCCTTTCTGACCCAAGTCCCTCCCTCTGCCTCTCATGATTATCTTGTTCCTCCTTCTGAGTGGGCTTGAAGCATCCACACTTTCCCTTTCTTCTTGTTAAGCTTCATATGATCTGTGAGTTGTATTTTGGATATTCTGAACTTTTGGACTAATTAATATGCACTTATCAAGGAGTTCATACCATGTGTGTTCTTTTGTGACTGGATTATCTCAATCAAGATATTTTCTAGTTCCACCCATTTGCCTAAGAATTTCATAAAGTCATTGTTTTTAATAGCTGAGTAGTACTCCATTGTGAAAATGTGCCCCATTTTCTGTCTCCATTCTTCTGTTGAGGGACATCTGGGTTCTTTCCAGCTTCTGGCTATTATAAATAAGGCTGCTATGAACATAGTGGAGCACGTGCCCTTGTGATATGTTGAAGCATCTTTTGGGTATATGCCCAGGAGTGGTATAGCTGGGTCTTCAGGTAGAACTATGTCCAATTTTATGAGGAACTTCCAGATTGATTTCCAAAGTGGTTGCACCAGCTTGCAACCCTACTACCAGCAATGGAGGAGTGTTCCTCTTTCTTCACATCCTCGCCAGCATCTATTGTCACCTGAGGTTTTGATCTTAGCCATACTGATTGGTGTGAGGTAGAGGTCTCAGGGTTGTTTTGATTTGCATTTCCCTGATGACCAAGGATGTTGAACATTTCTGTAGGTGCTTCTTGACCATTCAAGATTTCTCAGTTGAGAGTTCTATGTTTGGTTCTGTACTCCATTTTTTTTTGGTTCTTTTTTTCAGAGCTGGGGACCGAACCCAGGGCCTTGCGCTTCCTAGGTAAGCGCTCTACCACTGAGCTAAATCCCCAGCCCCTCTGTACTCCATTTTTAATTGGATTATTTGGCTCTCTAGAGTCTAGCTTCTTGAGTTCTTTGTATACTTTGGATATTAGCCCTCTATCAGATGTAGGGCTAGTGAAGATCCTTTCCCAACCTGTAGGTTGCCATTTTGTTCTATTGACAGTGTCCTTTGCCTTACAGAAAGAAGGCTTTCAGTTTCATGAAGTCCCATTTATCAATTGTTGATCTTAACACATGAACCATTGGTGTTCTGTTCAGGAAATTTTCCCCAGTGCCATGTGTTTGAGTCTATTTCCCATTTTCTCATTTGTTAGATTCATTTTATCTGGTTTTATGTGGAGGTCCTTGATCCACTTGGACTTGAGCTTTATACAAGGATATAAAAAATGGATCAATTTCGATTCTTCTGTATGCAGATAGCCAGTTGGACCAGCACTATTTGTTGAAAATGCCATCTTTTTTCCAAAATATGGTTTTGACTCCTTGGTCAAAGATCGAGTGACCATAGGGTTAATTTCTGGGTCTTCAATTCTATTCCATTGATCTGCCTGGCTGTTTCTGTATCAGTTCCATGTAGTTTATATCACTATTGCTTTGCAGTATAGTTTGAGGTCAGGGATGGTGATTCCCCCAGAATTTCTTTTATTTCTTGAGAATTTTTGACTATCCTGGGTTTTTTTGTTATACCAGATGAAGGTGAGAATTGCTCTTTCTAGCCTGAAGAATTGAGTTGGAATTTTGATGGGGATTGCACTGGATCTCTAGAGTGTCATTAATAAGATGGCCACTTCTACTATGTTAATCCTAAGAATCCATGAGAATGGGAGATCTTCCCATCTTTTGAGGTCTTCTTTGATTTCTTTCTTCAGAGACTTGAAGTTCTTGTCATACAGATCTTTCACTTGCTTGGTTAGAGTTTATGCCAAGATATTTTTTATAGTATTTCTGACAATTGTGAAAGGTGTTGATGCCCTAATTCCTTCCACAGACTGATTCTCCTTTGTGTAGAGGAAGTCTGCTGATTTCTTTGAGTTAATATTATATCCAGCCACTTTGCTGAAATTGTTTATAAGGTATACGAGTTCTCCAGTAGAATTTTTAGGTTCACTTATGTATACTATCATATCATCTGCAAATAGTCATAGCTTGATTTCTTCCTATTCAATATGACATCCTTTTGTGGCCTAATTGCTCTAGCTAGAACTTCGAGTACTATGTTGAATAAATAGGGAGAGAGTAAAGAGTCTTGTCTCTGATTTTAGTGGAATTGCTTCAAGTTTTCTCTCTATTTAATTTGATGTTGGCTGTTGGTTTGCTGTATATTGCTTTTATTATGTTTAGATATGTGCCTCGAACTCCCGATCTTTCCTGAATTTTTAACATGATGGGGTGTTGTATTTTGTCAAAGGATTTTTCAGCATCTAAAGAGATGATCGTGTGATTTTTTTTTCCTTTGAGTTTGTTTAAATAGTGGACTATGTTGATGAACTTTGTATATTGAGCCATCCCTGCATCCCTGGAATGAAACCAACTTGATCTTGGTGAATGATAGCTTTGATGTGTTCTTGGATTCAGTTTGCGAGAATTTAATTGAGTATTTCTGCTTCAATATTCATAAGTCAAATTGGTCTGAAGTTCTCTTTCTTTGTTGAATTTTTGTGTGGTTTAGTTATTATCATACTGTAGTTTCATAGAACAAATTAAGTAGTGTTCCTTCTGTTTCTAATTTGTAGACAGTTTGAGAAGTATTGGTATTAGCTCTCTCTGAAGGTCTGATAGAATTCTGCACCAAAACCATCTGGCCCTGAGATTTCAGAGGTTGGGAGAATTTTAATGACTGCTTCTATCTCCTTAGGGGTTATGGAACTGTTTAGATAGCTTATTATCTGATCATAATTTAACTCTGGTACGTGGCATCTTTCTAGAAAAATCCATTTCATCTAGATTTTTTCATTTTTGTTGAGTATATGCTTTTGTAGTAGATTTTTCTTATGATTTTTTTAATTTCCTCAGTTTCTGTTATTATATCTCCCTTTACATTTCTGATTCTGTTAATTTGGATACTGCCTCTCTGCCCTTTAGTTAGTTTGGCTAGGGGTTTATCTATCTTGTTGATTTTCTCAAAGAACCAGCTCTTAGTTTGTTCCTTTATATCATTCTCTTTGTTTCTAATTGGTTGATTTCAGCCCTGAAGTTGTCTATTTCCTGCCATGTACTTCTCTTGGGTGTATTTGCTTCTTTTTTGTTTTAGAGCTTTCAGTATGCTGTTAAGTTGGTAGTGTATGCTCTCTCCAATTTCTTTATGAAGGCACTCAGAGCTATGAGTTTTCCTCTTAGCACTGCTTTCATTGTGTCCCATAAGTTTGGGTATGTTGTACCTTCATTTTTGTCAAATTCTAGAAAGTCTTTAATTTCTTTATTTCTTCCCTGACCAAGTTATCATTGAGTAGAGAGTTGTTCAGTTTCCATGGATCTGTGGATTTTCTGTTATTTTTATTGTTATTGAAGACTAGCTGGAGTCTGTGGTGGTCTGATAGAATACATGGGATTAGTTCAATGTTCTTGTATCTGTTAAGGTCTGTTTTGTGCCCTACTACATGGTGAATTTTGGAGAAGGTATCTTGAGGTGCTGAGGAGGTATATTCTTTTGTTTGGGGGTAAAATGTTCTATAAATATCTGTTAAATCCATTTGGTTCATAACTTGTGTTAGTTTCACTGTGTCTCTGTTTAGTTTCTGTTTCCATGATCTGTCCATTGATGAGATTGGGATGTTGAAATCTCCCACATTATTGTGTGAGGTGCAATGTGTGCTTTGAGCTTTATTAAGGTTTCTTTCATGAATGTGGGTGTCCTTGCATTTGGGGCATAAATATTCGGCTTCAGAATTCATCTTGGTGGATTTTTCCTTTGATGAGTCAAGTGTCTGTCCCTATCTCTTTTGATATCTTTTGGTTAAAGTCTACTTTACTGAATATTAGAAAGGCTACTTCAGCTTTCCTCTTGGGACTAGTTGCTTGGAAAAAATTTTCCAGCCTTTTACTCTGAGGTAGTGTCTGTCTTTGTCACTGATGTGTGTTTCCTATATGCTGCAAAATTCTGGGTCCTGTTTAAATATCTAGTCTGTTAGCTTGTATCTTTTTATTGGGGAAATTGAATCCATTTAATTTTGAGAGATTTTGAAGACTAATGATTGTTGGTTTCTGTTGTTTTGTTGTTAGCGGTGGTATTATGGTTATGTGGTTCTCTTCTTTTGGGTTTGCTATGAGTAGATTAATTTCTTGGTTTTTCTTAGGTGTAGTTTTCCTCCTTGTGTTGGAGTTTTGCTTCTAGTATCCTCTGTAGGGATGGATTAGTGGAAAGATATTATTTCAATTTGCTTTTGTCATGGAAAATCTTGGTTTCTCCATCTTATGGTGATTGAGAGTTTTGCAGAGTATAGTAGCCTGGGCTGGCATTTGTGTTCTCTTAGGGTCTGTATGATATTCATTCAAGATCTTCTGGCTTTTAAAGTCTCTGTTGAGAACCCTGTTTTGTTTCTCATTAGGTCTGCCTTTATATGTTACTTGGACCCCCTACCACTTTTAATATTATTTGTTTGTTCGGTGTATTTAGTCTTTTGATTATTATGTAACAGGAGTAATTTATTTTCTGGTTCAATCTATTTGGTGTTCTGTAGGCTTCTTGTACATTTATGGTACTGTCCCTTTGAATTGGGTATCTTCTCTGTCTTTAGTCCTATTATCCTTAGGTTTGGTCTTTTCATTGTGTGCTGAATTTCCTGGATGTTTTAGGTTAGGAGCTTTTTGTACTTTGTATTTTTTTTTTGACTGCTGTGTCAGTGTTTTCTATGTGTATTAGCCATGGTTCTCCAGAGTCATTGAACTTATGGGTAGTCTCTATATAGTAAGAGAATTTGTTACGCTAACTTTAAGTCTGTATTCCAACTCCCTAATACTAATCAACTGTGAATGGAAGTCCAAGGATCTAGTAGTTGCTCAGTCCCACAAGGAAAGCAGGCAAACAAAAGCAATCTTCCTTCTTCCAATGTCTCTATGTAGGTCTCCAGCAGAAGGTGTGGCCCAGATTAAAGGTGTGCACTACCATACCTGGATTGAAATTTGCTTTGTCCCAGATGACCCTGAACTCAGAGATCTCTTTGCCTTAAAATCTGGATCATAGGTGAGCCTTCCAATTCTGGATTGTAGTTCATTCCAGATATAGTCAAGTAGACCAGGAATAGCCACTACACTGTGGTAACTTCTAAGCCTGAGAGTCTCTTTTTTAATCTCTTGTAATTAACTTCTGATCCTTTCCTAGGCTTTCCATCTCCAGGGTTGCCTCCATTTGTGATTTCTTTATTGTTTCTATTTCCATTTTTAGATCCAGGATGGTTTTGTTCAATTCTTCACCTGTTTGATTATGTTTTCCTGTATTTTTAAAAGGGATTTATGTGTTTCCTTTTTAAAGATTTCTGCCTGTTTACCTGTGTTCTCCTTTGCTTCTTTAAGGGAATTATTTGGATCCTCCTTAAAGTCCTCTCTCATCTTCATGAGATAGGATTTTAGATCAGAATCTTGCTTTTCAGGGATGTTAGGGTATTCAGGGCTTGCTATGGTAGAACTGGATTCTGATGGTTTCTAGTGTTTATGTTCTTGCACTTGCCTTTTGCCTTCTGGTTTTCTCTGGTGTTAACCGGCCTTGTTGTCTCTGACTGGAGCCTTCCCCTCCTTGTAGGAAGGTAGACCTCTATGAACTGGGTTAGGGCAGCCTTCTGGGAAGCAAACAGTGCTGTCTCTGGTTATGGGGGGCCTCTTGTGTCCCTAGTTAGGGCAGGCCTCTTGTGACCCTGGTTACTTCACATGTCCTGGGACCCTGGCTACAGCAGACCTCCTGAGAGTCAGGCTGTCTCTGGGTGGTGTGTGTGTGTGTGTGTGTGTGTGTGTGTGTGTGAGAGAGAGAGAGAGAGAGAGAGAGAGAGAGAGAGAGAGAGAGAGAGAGAGAAAGGCTAGGGCACCTGATCTGCCTCAGGCAGAGTTGCAGACTGGAAGGTGGTCCCGGTTAGGCCAGGTATTGGGGGAGAGGTATCTTAACTGTGAGCCTGGTTATGATGGACCTCCTGCGAGTCAGACTGTCTCCGGGTGTGGGAGGGGGTCTGGAGTGCCCAATCTGCCCTGGGAGGAGTTTTGGATGGGAAGGAAGATAGGTCCAGTGTGCGCTGGACTCTGTGGGGGTCTCAGTTAGGCCAGGTATTGGGGCAGGGGTTTCACCTGTGAGCCTGGTTATGACAGACCTCCTAGGAGTCAGGCTGACTGGGGAAAGGGAGGGGGTGAGTAACAGATCTGCTTGGAATAGACACATTTATTTTCAAATTATACTTCTGTTAAGAAGATGTGGAGAGACGGAGCGGGGGAAAGAACTGACTGTCCTAACAGTTCATCTTTGTATTCAGAAACCACTGCTTCACCATTGGCTTATCTCTGCTCTTGATGAATCCCATCAACTGCCATTTAGGAGATGAAGAAGCTCTGAGGCCTTACTCAAGATTAGACAACGTAAGCACTGTGACCCGTGTCTGCGAACCCTGAAGAGGCAAAGGCAGGTGAATCACAAGGTTAAGGCCAGTCTAGATTATATAATGAGACCCCGTCACAATTGTTTTTATTTTATTGAATTTATTTTATCTTATCACTATGAATTCAGCTGTGATTAGATGCAGGGACGAAGCTGTGAAAACAGAGTTCTAATATTTTTTGACCTTACCTCATGTAGCCCAGCCTGGCCGAGAACTTGCAATGTTGCAGTGGATGACCTTAGACTTTGGATTGTAGGCCTGCAACCAGGGTTTTTCTTTTTTTCTAAGCACTTATGAGACAATGGCTGCGCCAATTCTTGACAACTCACTAAATATCTAAAACTGCCAGTTCACATCTATGGCTCTAGAAACTCTGAGACAGGTTGAAGGACTCACATGAGTGTATGAACCACCAAGTCCAAAGTCCACAAGATAGACAGGTAGAAAAAAACTCAGGCAGGCTCTGCCCTGTAGAAGTTCCTTTTCTCTGGGATATTTCCATTTCCCTAAAGTCCTTAGCTGATTGAGTGAGTGCCACCAGCTTCATCAAAGGTCGTTTCTCTAAGTCAGTCAAGTATAAATATTAATTCATGATTATGAAATTTATTCACAACAACATCTAGACTAGTATCTGACCAAACATCTCAGAATCGTAGTATGGGCAGGCTGACATGTACAATGAAGTATCACAGTAATGAGGCGTCCCTCCATTACACACTAGGACACTGAGGCTCCAAG
Source organism: Rattus norvegicus (assembly GCF_021556685.1). Taxonomy (NCBI): domain Eukaryota; kingdom Metazoa; phylum Chordata; class Mammalia; order Rodentia; family Muridae; genus Rattus; species Rattus norvegicus. The sequence goes on from NC_141550.1 coordinate 58,576,511, forward strand.
AGGTTGGTGACTTGCTGAAGGTCAAACAGCATTGGCCAGCAAACCCTCAGCACCTGGGCTCTCCATCATCAGCTCTGGAAACACTTGCTGACTTTCCCTTACAGGGCAAGCCCTGTAGGAACAAGGCAAGGGCCTCCTCAATTTTGCTTGCTAGCAATGGCTTTAAAGTTAGGGCTGCCAAGGTATAATCACAAGGGTCAGATTCACCTCCCTGTGAAAGTGCTGTTAACTTCCATCACTACAACAAATACCAGAGACAATCAGCTTACAAGCAGGCAGCCTACCTTGCCTGTGGCTTTAGAAGTTTCCATCCTTAGAAACTGTTACTTTGAGCATGTGATGCTACAATATGGCAAGGGTACGTGATGAGAAAACCATTTAAGTCCTCCCCAAAGAGTGAAAAACAGACTAGGAAGGAGCTGAGGGTCAATTGCCCAGTTGCCTGACAATACTCCATCAACTCATCCCTTAACATTCCTGCTACAACCAAATGTACCAGGTTGGCCAGGCCTTCAATATTTGGGCCTTTGGAAAACAATAGCAATAATACATGCAAAAAAGATGTGTAAAGACATTGTTCCTGCAACAGTAAAAGAGTTCATCCCAGAGAGGTGCCCTGTGATTACACAGACCCACCAGATGGGACGGCCCAGACAGATTCACGTGTCTCACAGCTGAGAAGACAGGGATCAGAGTAAGCAGGTCACAAGAGTGAGAGTCTGTTTGATAGAAGGGAGCTGTGGGGACAGAATATTCCAGAAACAGGCAGAGGTTCCACCTGAGACAGCACCTAACTCCTGGAGCCATAGTAAAAGCCACCCAACAGGAGTAAGGCACAGTTAGTCAGAGACCAGCCAAGGCAGGGTGAGAAATACCAGAAGTCATGGGGCCCTGGGTAGAACACGTACAAATATTCTGCCTCAACAGCATGACACAATTAGCAGCATACTGTGGTCCCCTAGGTATCCTTAAATCAAGCCTGAAATGAAACTGTTTCTAAGTAAGTCAGTTCTGACCCAGAATAGAATATGAAAATATTTCCAGTGTTACAAATATATGTGGCACCCAAGAAGACCTGGCATGTACAGTCATGACCAGGCATTGAGTTTCCCCGAGAAGTTGAGGGGTCAAAACCACTAAAGGAGAGAAGCTGATCACCCTAATAGTTGGGCTTTGAGCTTAGATACAAGTCCATGTTTGACTCATTCACTGCTAACTTGCTATGTTAGAGATACAAGACCATGAAGTCTCTTTAAGGAGAAGGGCCAATGGGTTATACCACTGAAGCTCCTCTGATCAGGACTAGATTACTTACCATGAGAGAGCAGGTTATAAAGCCCAGCCATACACAGGCTTGACCTCTCCTGTGTGTGCTCCCACCTTGTGAAGCTATCCACCGTGTTACAGCACTTCAAGAGACTCCTGATCTAGAATGTAATCGTCTCTCCAACTATGAACAAAACATAAGCGTTTCTCCTGCATCATCACTTCATGAAGTTCCTGGTCTCAGATACTTGGCAATTGCAACACAAACACTAAAACACTGGGCACACAGAGACTTGGGAGAACCTGACTCATAGTCAGAGGAGAATCAATGAGCCAAGCCAAGGCATATCAGGTTGGCATTCAAACAGTTTTTATACGTGTGTTCCACCTGTTTAAAGAATTGACTGAAAGTTGAGCCATGGGAAATGCTTAGAGAACAACAGTATCCAAAGGAAACAATATACTGCATGCTCTTAAAGCAATTAGTCACAATAAAGGAAAAGGTGAGCCAGCTGGAAAGCCTGGCTATAGGAACTAAACAAACGACACAGAAAAGCGACACGGACAATGTAGAGCCTCATGAGCTGTGAGCTGTGGGCTGGGGACGTCTCCACGTAGCTGATGCAGGGTGGGAGAAGTCCTAGCCCTAGAAAACCAGAACTTAAAGGGCATCCTCCCAGTTCAAAAGATTACAATAAGAAACCCAGAGCAAGGGATGAATGTCCAAGGAAAGGCCATAGTGAAGGGGTGTTTCCAAGGATTCAAATAAGATGAGGGTCTTCCCTCTCGAGACTCAGTTTGGTGTTATTCTGGGGGTTCTAGCCAGGTACACAGACAAAAGAAGGGGAGGATTGAGGACGGGTTCAGAGGGAGAGGAAAGTTATTGGAAAAGAAATAAAGCTATCTTCACTTGCCGATGATAAGATCTGTTTAAACACTGTAAGGAATCCGCAAAGGAACTACTAGCACTAATAATAGTTCTAGAAAGATTGTGGGAACCCACATGAAAATATAAAGCTAGTTATTTATATAAATGACCAGAGGATAACTTGGCTGTTGAAATATTTTAAAATTCCATTTATAGGGCCTAAGAATGTGAAAACCTTGGAGATAAATCTGGCAAAACATGAACAAGATCCGTGCACTTCAACCTAGAAAGCACTGTTGAGAGAAATGCGAGACAAACGAACGGAGGGGAAGAACAGCTGAAAGTATCAGATGACCCGGTACAGCTGTGCCAAGTTTCCTGACACACTCTTAGTCAAATATCCATGCTGTAGGATACCAGAGAGGATTGTCGGTCAGGAAAATACATGCTGCACAAGCAGGAAGCCCAGAGTTCAATGGGCGGCCTCCGCCGAAAGCCAGGAGCTACAGTGCGCATGTCTATAGTCTGGAGCCGGCACGGGGAAGACAGGAGCCCTGGTGCTCATTGGCCAGCAGATAATCAGCAAGTTCCAGATTCAGGGAGAGACTCTGTCTCGAAGAGTAGACGGAGAGCAACTGGGAAAGACACTGGTATCTGTCCAGCACATGCAAACATTTGGGTGAATACACCTATTTGCACACACATATGCATAAATCCATGTTGCAGAACATTGTTATTGGAATTAACAAGCTGTTTCTAATTCCCATAGAAATGTAAACAAAGAGGTAAAAGAGGAAACGTTTTTGCGTTTTCTTATTTCAATATTATAAAGCTAATGTAATTAAGATACTACGGCATTCTATTATGATAGGTCAAAAGTTTAAAGGAAGAGAGTCGTGAAAAACAGACTAGCTAGGTCTGATGTCAGTGTCAAGATAAACAGTAAGTTTTATACAAAGAGGTCAGAAGTCTGACCTCTGTTGATTTTAAAATAAGTGTAAAGATAATTCAGGGAGGAAAGACTGGTTTCCTCCAGACTGGTAACCAGCATGGATGGAATAATTAGAAAGACTACACTTTGGATTTTAAGTGACTCCCAAAGATCCTTGAACTACAGGCTTTAGAATGTCAGACACCCCCCTTGGCAGGTGGTGGAAGTACCAGGAGGCAGAGCCTACTTGAAGAAACCTAAAACCTTGGGGCATGTCCCTGAGGTAATTGGTAAGACACGGCCACCGCACTCCCCACCTCTCTGTGTCTGCTTCCCAGACATCATGAAGTGTCTCTGCATCGTTATGGCCTCTCCATCATGATGTGTGGCCTCTCCTCAGGCCAACTGATCATGGACTGGCACCCTGAAACCATGAGCCAGCAGACACTTTAAGGTTGTTTATCCCATGTGTTCTGCCAGCAATAGAAGGTGATTAGCACAATGCCCATATACAAAAGAATTAACCCTGACCAAGTCCCTACACCCTGTGATGGATAGTCTTATGTCAACTTGACATAAGAGGGGAGCGAACCTTAATTAAGAAAACATCTCCTCAAGATTATGCTGCACAAGAGCCTGTGGGGCATTTTCTTCATTAGTGATTGAGGGGGTGGTGGTGTGCAGCCTCTTGTGGGTGATGCCATCCCTGGGTTCACAGTCCCAGGTTTAGCAAGCCATGGGAAACAAGCCAGTAAGCAGCACTCTCCCTCCCCATCCCCCATGGCCTCTGAATCAGCTCCTGCTCCCTCCTGCTCCAGGTCCTGCCCTGTTTGAGTTCCTGTCCTGGTTTTCTTTCTGAGGATAGGAGTTTAGACCCCCAAAACCCATCTAAATGCTGGTGGCAGCTAGATCTGATCCCAGTGCTTGGGAGGTGGGAGCAGAGTATCCCCAGCGCACAAGGCCACCCAGGCCAACTGAGTATGAGAGTCCTGGGTTCAAGTGAAAGTCCCTGTCTCAAGCTCATAAAAAGGAAGACATTTGTAGATAATTCCTGTCCTCACATGCATGTGTGCCTATACACACATATGTCCACACACCAGCAAACACACACACACACACACACACACACACACACACACACACACACACCATATAAATGCATACAAATAAGAAATTAACAATCTGTAGTTGAACTCTAAGGGGAAAATTTTTTTGTGAACTTGAGCTCAGCAATGACTTCTTACGTATGACATCACAAAAACCAAACCCCTCATAAAATAAAATTTAAAAACTATTTAAGAAGCCACACAAGCAAAAACAATACATTTTTGAAACTGAATGTAGATTATTTTCCACCTAAAAATGGCCACACTGATCCAAGGCTGCTATGATTGCTTCCTGTGCCACTGTCTCAAGTTCAAGTCAGGAATTCAAATGATTCAGCTCAAAGTGGCAGGTTTTAAGGAAACAATTGCTGATGGTGCAGAAGTTTAAGGGTGGGAAGAAAAGAGGAGGGCTGTGGGGGACTTAAAATGGAGCCTGAAGAGCGGGCTAAACAAACCCTCAGGCTGATGGGCTGATCACATTTTACAAGTAGGATAAAGGGAGAGGAGAGCTCACTTACACTCCTTGCCATCTAAGGAGAGCACAGTGATGGACTGGAGATGATGTCATTCTCAAAGATTTGCTATAGAAAAGAAACTAATGAAAATATTTCAGTAAAGTCATCTAATTTGATTTCCTGAAAGAAAGCGTGGAGAATCTGGCTTGTTCTCAGAAAGTAAGGGGACAGGATACAAGGTAACATCCTGGGCTAGAGGCTGGCTGCCCCCAACACTTTCTCCCACAGACTCAGTGGCAATATTTCCCCTCCCTCCCAGAGTCGCTGTTCATTGTACCTGAGAGCATCCTCCTCTCTAAATAACCCCCTCTTCTTCACTATGCAGTAGATGAAGGAAACTGGAGTACGTAAATGTCCAGTAATTAGAAAGAAACTAGAAAACAGTTGTTTTACCTTGCTCACTGTACCTGAACCCTCCAGAACTGTAGCCCCAATCCTAAAGCAAGTGAATTTGGGCTTCCATGCTTCCTACACTCTTAAAACAGTACATGCCTTTCTCACAGTTATTGTCGAGGCATTATTTAATAATTGATCTAGGTATAACGTGAACCCTTCCAGGGGCCAATGCACAATTTATTCAAGTCAAGACTCTCAGTAACTAGAGAATATTTGGGGGCTGGGGAAACAGCTCAGCCAGCAACCACCTCCACTGTGAACACATGAAGATCTGGGGTCCACCCCCAGAATCCACCTAAAACCTGGTTTACAGTGCTGCTGTGACTGCAGCTCCACTGCAGGACAAAGAGACAAGCAGATTCCCAGGTCTCCCTGGCTCGCTCAGTCTACTTTCTATCAGTCTCAGGAAAGAGAGAGGCTCTGTCCACTCTCCCTCCACAGGAGGAGGAAGAGGAGCATCCAGCATGGACGATATTTGAGAAAGAAGTGAGCCAAGGATGTACTTTAGTCTTTATGTACACAAGTGCACACACATCCCACATGCACCTGTACACACACACACACACACACACACACACACACACACACACACACACAATTTGAGAACCAATGCTTAGAGGTGTGGCTGTTGATCATAGCTTTGGCTAGCTGAATTTGACTTTCCCTTAAAACTCCATGACGGATCGACCATGTACACACCCAGCTCTTGACATCTTCTCTGCGCTGTGCAGTAAGTGCCACACAGCAGAGGCACACTCCCCTCCCGGTCACTTTGCTGGAAGTCAGACACTAGGCTAAGGGTGAGAGCCCATGGGAGGAGAAGGTGTTCTCTGCTGAGCATCTCATGGCCTAGAAAGCAGCATTGTCGGGTTCTGGGGCAGTCGCAAGGGAAGGCAAAAGGGGCCAGGTCAGTACATCTCTTTGTGCAGCATCTGGGCTTAACTTCAGACACCTTGGAGTCCTGGCCTACAAGAAAGCAGATGGGTTTGTCATTATGCCCCAACAGTCAGGAAGTTGGAGCTTTGCAGGACTGACAGCAGAACTCTTCCAAAACTAACTGAGAAGTCCCTATCTAATATCCAAGGCTGCCGTGTCCCTTGAATCCTACCCACAAAGAGAAGAGGGGGCAATCAGACTTTGCAGAGACCAAAAGCAGACCTGCAGGATTCCGGGGATTAAGACCAATCCCTCCCTTCCATTGCTCTCAGAGGCATTAGTAAAGTCGGCAGCATATGGGCCCCAGATGTTCCTGGCTGTCCCTCTGGTCTGCCCTGGAGCACGGAGCACGTCAGGAGAGACGGCACCCCATGCATCTGGCCAGGAAAGGGGAGGCGCCAGCCCCTGGGAAGATCCAAAAAGCTAAATTTCTTTAAGTGGGCTTCAGTTCTGCAGTCAAAGTTTCTGTGGTTTTCCTGTCCTCTTGGCTACCTCTGCCCTGTGAGAGTGGTCATGTGTCATCAGGTGACACATGAGTTGCCCACACAGTGTTTTGGGATCCCAGAAAAACTTCTGTGAGATGTCAGAGGTTGAAGTGCTTCCTTACTAAAACTGGCTACCAGAAGGACAGTACAGTTGTTTGAGTGACTTTTAACACCTTATAGTTTAAACTTAACTTCAGACACAGCTGTGTACTTACTGAAACCTATTTCTCAGAGTCCTTTACAAGTAGGTAAGGCTATATTATATGGCTAATATAATATTATATTCTATACCAAAGGCATAGAAGTTCATATAGCATGTAACTGTTATCTTTTGCTGCCCAAAGCAACACCAGGCCATCGTACAGTCCTTCACTCAGAAGTGAGTGAGTGAGTGGTCTGTCTACTGGTTCTATCTACAGAATCCAGTTAGGCAAGATAGCTTAGAGGGTGAAGACAAGCCCTTGACACTAAGTGTGAGGACTGAGTTCAATTCCTATGATTCACATGGTAGATGGAGATGTTCTCTGAGTTACAACACACACAAGCACAGGCACACACATAATCACACACTCAGACACACACATTCACACTCACACACTCAAACATCCACACATACATATACACACACTCACTCACACACACACTCACACATACTCACACTCACACACTCACTCTCACACCCTCATACACACTCACACATACTCAAACACACACTCATACGCTAACACACATACCCACACAATGACTCATATACACAGATTCATTAATTCACACACATTCACACACACACTCACACAATACTCATGCACATATATATATTCATGCAGAGATACACACATACACACTAAAAGTCACACACACAACAAATACTCCCACAAACTCACACACTTACATACACATTGACTCACTCACACACATATTCACACTCACTCATTCACTCACACATTCATACACACTCACAATACACACACACACACTTACAGGCTCATACTCATGCATACACACACTCACACTTTCACTGACTGACACACACACTCATACACATGCTCACACTCACATATGCACTCACACACTCACTTAGACACACATTCACTCACATGCAGTCACATTCACTCACATGCATACAGTCACACACTCACACATGGACACTCACATACACATATACTGACACACTCATATACACAAATAGTACTGAATGCCCAGTTCATAGAGTGAGTGCTCAAGAAATGCCTACAACGTTAGAATCTTTCTTTAGACAAATGAAATTTGAAACTTCATCATGGGAAACCCCTGGAGCACAGATCAGTATTAAGTGTTGCTAAACTTGTCCAATTTAGGTTCCAGATAAATCCTTGATAAAGCTATGGAGATGTTATCTAAGACTGAAGAGAAGAGAGGAAAGTGTGACAGATTGGCCAACACAGTTAGAGGGGTGACTCTAGCATCCAGGGGGCACACATATCCCACCCAAGGCCTTCCCTCATCGATGTGGTGGTCTACACATGAGGGCTTGGGGCTCCTTTCTTTGCACTCACTACTGTGAGTGCATTGAAATGTACAAACCAGAGCAGGACCCTCAGGCTCCTGAAGAAATAGGACCGGACCAGTGACCACCAAACATGTTTTCTTTGTTGGAGCAGGGTAGCCATGCACACATATTCACGGCACCTCTCCTACCTGCATATCTGCTGGTAACCAGTGAATCACTCCACCGTATGCCCACTGCCACCGACTCAGTCCACTACACACCACAGACAGAAAATGCTTGACAGAGGATTCTAAAACTTTGACAGCAATCTTGAAATTGGGCATGCTATTGCCAATTATGGTGGGAAAGAAATCTCTATCAATTAGAAAAACCACTTTTTGGTAATTTGTGTTAAGGGAAATGGTGGAATTATGTTTCTTGTCTCTGGAGAAAATGTAACAAACCAGCTCGTTTATGGAGAGGTAAGCAGGCAGCAAACCCACGGTGGTGTGGTCAGTGATACCACAGATGGGGACCTCCGAGGCAGGGTCGGGAAACACCACTGCGAGGGCTTCTAGAGAGTGTAACACACAGTGGCAGAAGCCAGCGTCTTGAATCAGGAGTAAAGGAGAAAGGGCTGAGGAGATGGCCGAGTTGGTAACATGTTTGGACACACGTGAGGACCTAGGTTCCAGTCTCAGTACTCTTAGAAAACACAGATGTGGCTGTGCACATCAGAGAAATGGTGAGAATGGGAAGAGATGTGTAGATAATAGTTCACTGTTCAGTCCTCCTCTAGGCCAATGAGATACCAATTCAAAGTGTGAAGGCTCCAGAGACCGTCTCCTGTCATGTGCACGTGCACACAATGTGCCTATGTGCACACAACAAAGTCCCCCCACATTTTCAAAACAGCTTCTAACAACCTATTGAAAAACTGCTGGGGTCCACCTCTTAAACACCCACATCCTAAGAACCCATCTTCTACTATGAACCCTTGGGGTCAGTGGGAGCTGTCATTTAAATCATGGAAGTCTCTGGATCATGGAATACTTACAGTATTTATCATATTTTTACCATTTTTAATTTTTTTACTTCTATGTTCATTCCTCAAAAAAAAGTAATTCACACTCAGTTTTTCAAGTTTGAATCTGAATTGTTTTCTTCAATGGAAGTTTCGTAACTATGTAAATCGTCCTCATAAAGTCTGGGTCAGGGGCCAGAGGGATGGTTCGACTGGTTTCTGCCCTCACCACCAAGCTCATGACCTGAGTTTGATCCCCAGGTCAGACTTTGTGGAAGGGAAGACCTGACTCCCTTAAGAGATCCTCTGAGTGCCACACATGCTCTGCAAATCACACACACACACACACACACACACACACACACACACACACACACACACACACACAAATGTAATTAAAAGAAATCTGGTGCCCACATGTCTAACAGACCGGACCTCTGACTGCACTCCTGGAACCAGCATCCTGTAGTCTGGAGCCACTGAGACAGAGCTCACCTTGCTGGTGACCGTATTAGGATTCTCTACAGAATCAATATAACATACATCTATCTATCTATCTATCTATCTATCTATCTATCTATCTATCTATCTATCTATCGTCTGTTTCTCTATCTCTGTCGATCTGTCTGTCTGTCTAAGTACCTATATATCTACCTACCTGTCTGTGTATATCTGATACTGATTTACGTGAGAATGTACTAGAATGGCTTGTAAGTAATAGACACTGGCAGTCCAATAATGGCTATCTGCTGAGAAGAGAGTGCTTCGCTGACCAGGTGGGAGCCTCGGTAGTCCCAGTATGGAGATAAAGACCTGGGAACTTCCTGGAGAGTTGCCAGTCTTCCATCCATGTTGGAACCCAGAGAAGCTGAGTTCTGGTGTCAGTGAAGGACGGTGGCAGTAATGACAAAACAGAGACTCACCAGCAAGCAAGGGGGACAGGGAGGGAAGGGGAGAGAGGGGGGGAAGCTGGGTAGGAAGCCAGGGATAGGAGGCATGGAGCCAGAGAAGGGACAGAGGGGAGGCAGGGAGGAGAGGGAGAAGAGGGAAGAAAGGGAGGGAAGAGAAGGAGGAGAGAGAGGGAAGGGCGGGGAGGCAGGAAGTACTCTTTTCTCCTCAAACCTCTTTTTATATTTTGCTGCTTTCTGAAAGATGTTGCTCACTTTTGGGGAGTGTCTTCCTGAGCCAACCACCACAGACCTAAAGACAGGAAATGTGTCTTCTTGGTCTAGAGCCCCTGTGTCCATACCTGAGCCCTGTCTGTGAGTGCAGAAGCGTTGATAGGTTCAAAAATATCCAATCAGCCCACAGCAGTAAGGAACATGAAACCCCAGGTCATGTAACACCTGCATTAGAATTTCCCAGCGACCAAAGCAAAGAAGTGTCACCCTGTGGCTCGCTCGGCCAACATTTGAAAGTAATAATTTTAAAGCATCTTGGGGAACACACGCATTTGGGAGACCACAGACCGCGTGGAAGAGAAAGTGTACAGGGCTTACTTAGCTAAAGGGATGCCACAAGGGACCCAGTGCATTTTCTCAGGAACTTCTCGTAAGTAGTGGGAAGAAAGTAGTTTAACACTTATTCAAAGAAATAATGTCTGAAGATATAGCAGATCTTGGGAGGAAAAATATTGTAAAATCGTGAACTCACACCAAGCAAACGGTCAAAAGCTGAAAGCACGGCCACCCTGGAAAGTACCAAGCAAACAAGAGTACAACTGCTCGATGTCACGAAGTCTGTCAAACCTCGCAGGAACAGCAGGTACGACCCGAAGAGACACGCAGTCCAAAATAAACAGAAGGAAAGCAAATTATTACCCCAGAAACCATCATGCTCAGGTATCCCATCTCCCATGAGGCAGAGGCAGGAGGATGCCTGTGAGTTAGAGGCCCAGTCAGAGCTACATAATAAGAGCCTGTCTCAAGAATGTGTTAGAGATGTTAGAGAGAGAACATTTAAGAGAGAACATGGTGTTATGGAGTGACCGTCAGCCAACAGTTGTCTGAAATAGAATTGGTATAGACTCCATAATCAAAAGGCTTAGAATGAAAAAATCCAGTGGATTTCCTATAATACATTGTATGTATGTATATATATATGTATATATATGTATATATATGTATATATATATGTATATATATATACATATATATAAATACACACACACATCATTCTGTAATGATGGAAGGATGAAAAGGCACAGTAATCATGATGGAGGGACTGGAGAGATGGCTCAGAGGTTAAGAGCACCGACTGCTCTTTCAGAAGTCCTGAGTTCAATTCCCAGCAACCCGACAGTGGCTCATAACCGTCTGTAATGAGGTCTAGTGCCCTCTTCTGGCCTGTAGGCATACACACACACAGAACATTGAAAACATAATACACAAACAAACAAATAAGTAAGTAATCATGATGGACATGCAACCAAACTCTGAGTGTGTTCATGGCTAAAGACCTGAAGTGAGAGACTGGTCATGATGTAGTAGGGTTGGAATTTCAATACCCACTTTCAATAATCCAGAAAGAAAATCAGTAAAGAAATGCTTCAGTGGGTCCTTGTGGCCCAGCTTGAGAACCTGCTACCAAATCCCAATACCCAAATAATGTGTGCCAATTAGGTTTGGTCAACTTAACACGTGGCTAGCATCACCAGGGAAGAGATAATCTTAACTGAGAAAATGTTTTCAACCTCTTGGCCTGTGAACACATCTGTGGAGAATCTTTCTTGATGACTGATTGATGTAGGAGGGCCCAAACCACTGTGGATGGTGTCATTCCTGAGTAAGTGGCCCTGGGTTGTATAAGAAAGCAAACTGAGTGAGCCAGTAAGCAGTGCTCTCTGTGGCTTCTGCTTCAAGCTCGTGCTGTGAGCTCCCGAGGCAGCCTCCCCTGACGCAGACTGTAGCCTAACCTATCAGCCAAATACCAAGCCCTTCTCCCCAAGCTGTTCTGGGTCCGTGTTTGAGCACGGCTAACTAGGGCAGGGTGGCAGAGGAACAGAGTCCAGGACAGATCGCAGGATGGATCACACAAAAAGCAGGACTCAGTGTACTTCTGAAGATCAAAGACCTTCCGAGCACCTTTGAAGAACTCGATGGAGACACCCATAAATGACAGCAAGGAAACCAAAAATTTACAACTGCGGGGGGGACAGAGCGGCAAGTGCCTGATAGCCGTCACTTCAAAGAAGAAATCAAAAGGAATTCCAAAATACCTCCAGACAAACAAAATGAAAACACAACACACAGAAGCTTTGCGTGACACGAGAACAGTTACAGGTACTTTAAAAATATCTCAGATAAGCAACCTATCTTGACACTTCAAGTAATTAGGGGAGAAAACGAGAGCAGACGGAGCCCGGAGTTACGGGAAGGAAATAATGAAAAGTGGAGCAGCTATGCATCGAGGGGAGAGAGGGAAACAGAGACACTGAGGGATCACTGTGGGGAGGTTAGGTGACAGCTCGCTCACATCTCCAGTGAGCTTGTCATCACAGCTCAGGAGAAACTATGAAGTCAAGCTTAAAAGGCACAGGGAAACAACTACAGGCCAAATGGAATTCCACTGAATGAGGGTTTTCTATAAAAACATTTTTGAATCCACAAAGTAGACAAATTCTGAAAAATGTATAATCTATTGTGGCTGAGTCATGAAAACACACAGCAAATAAAGGAAGGTAATCAGCAATCCACACCCCCCCCCAACAACAGCAGCCTGTGGGTGGTAGCTTCCTCTGTGGATTCTATTAAGCCTTCGAAGACAAACACAAATATATAAACCCTTAAGGCTGACAAACTAAAGTTACTAGCGAATTCACCCACACATCAAAAAAGAACAGGCTATGACCATGTGGGATTTACCGTTGAGAAACACAGTCGGGTTAGCATTTACAAACCTATTTGATATAGCACATTAGCAGAATGAGAAAAGAACATGACGATTTTAATATTTATAGAAAAAGTCATTTAACGAAGTTCAATTTCTGTTTAGAGTAAAAGTTCCTGAAGTAGGTACTAAATGAACTAATCCCAATGCAGGACAAACCATCTATTCAAAATCCATCACTAACATCAATGTGGAAAAGCCGGAAGCTCTCCTGGGTACGAAGCGAGAGAGTCTGCTTCCTGCCACCAGCCCCCTTCTAGTCAGCATCGTGCTGGAAACCTAAACGGGATGATCACACAGGAAAATTTAGCCAAAGGCATCAATATCAGAACAGAAAAATTATCTCTGTTTCCAGGTGACATGATTCTATGTAGAAAACTCCAAAGATGTCACTTACGAAATTCTTGTTCACAGTCAAGTCACAAGCTACAAATGCAAAATCCCACAGGCATCAGTGTTCCTTATTCCAGCCAAGAGCCATATGAAGAGCAAGTCAAGGCAGCTGCCCCATTATATTAGAAGCTAAAGATCAATTCAGGAATACTTTTAATCAAGAAGATGAAATTTTTATTTCACTAGCAAATATGTGATAGTGACAAAGAAAATGAAAAGGTACAATTATCTAGGGATATCAGGGCTGGGGAGACGGGTCAGTGAGCATGAGGCGCCTACACTCAAGACTAGGCATGGCGACCAGAGCCTGCCACCCCAACGTTTGCAAGGGTGGGAACACATGGATCCTGGAGGCTTGCTAGAGCTAGCCACTCTATCCAAAATGGTGAGCTTCTAGCTCACTGAGAGAGGCTGACTCAAGGCACTCCAGCAAAGAATGGCAGAGAAGACACCCAGCTTTGTCCCCTGCCTCTGCACTCATAGTCACGCAAGTGTGCACACCTACACACTCGAGTGCAATACTTACATATATAGGTGTGTGTGACCGATTATACCACCTGTACTTTATACCCATACGCCACATAGAACACACATCTCACACACCCATATAAAAGAAATTTTAAAACATACCTATGTTCAATGGAAGAATTAACAATGGCAAATGTCCATGCAACACCAGAGAATAGATAGTTGATGCCATTCCTATCAAAAGCTTGGATTCATGTTTCAAAGAGATAGAAAATAATAACCCTAAATTTTATGCAGCAGTGCAGAAGATCATGCTTAGTCACAGTAGTCTTGACAGGTCCCAGAACTGCTGCCATCACAGTCCCTGATCTCAAATTGTATTCTAAAGCTACAGAAGATTAATCAGTGTCCTGGAGAGCTATTTACAGCCTCATGTTCATTGCAGCACTGTTGACAACAGTCAAAACATGAAACTGTGTCTGGTGGTAGAAAAAGAATAGTATGAGAAACAGAATAATTAGTAGACTAATAGAGAAAATGTGTGGTATATATGCAAACATTTGAATATACATTCACATATAAGTGTGAGTGACAGATGGAATATTATACTGCCTTGAACAAGAAGGGAATCTTTCAACTTGGAGCATCAGGCATGAACCTGGACATCGTGCTAAGTGAAGTGAGACAGACACTGAGAGACAAATTCTCACGTGTAGATTCTAGAGTGAGTCACACAAACCAGAGACAGGAAGAACTGCTCCCAGGGCTGAGAAGATACTGGCCAATGTGCATCAACTTCCAATTTTGTAGCATCTATAAGTACATCCTGGTGACTATAGCTAAAAATATTCATGTTATGCTTGAAATTTTCTCAGAGTAGGTCATGTGTGTTTGCCACTGTAAACTAGAGTTAAGCAGGAGGGGCTGGGCTCATCAATTAACCTGACTTTTGTAATCATTACATTGTATATAAGTACATAAAAACAGCAAGTCTCTTCTCATGGAGTTATCATTTAAAGTTTGAAATATAAACCTTAGAAGAATACAGACACAGCCCATTGCAATTTCTTACCAGTTTTTTAAAGAATCTTACATGGGAGACTGACCTGGGTCACTCCTCTAGGGTTTAAATACATAGAGGAGGCGGAAACACTGGGACAGACAGAATACAAGCAGCATGACCACAGAGACAAAGACTGGGTACAATAGACCATGCACGTCAGCACTTGCTGGACACTGACTTCTGGGCTGTGGATGAGCCCTGAGTCCCCAGGCCCAGCCTACTGTGTAGACAGGTGCCTTCCTAGTGAACCTTTCTATCCTTTATGTTAGAAAAACATGTGTAAAGTGGGCACGAGAAAGTACTGTGTCTTACTTGTGAATCTGCATCAAAAGGCTATGGCTCTCCTGCTTGAGCACCTCTGGTTCTGGTGTCATGGCCACAGTATACTTCCTGTGTGGCTCTCTGCTGACTTCTGGCCTCCTTTGCCATGTTTTTTCCATAAGAGGACTTTGGAGCATCTAGGAAGGGCTGCTGACACTCCTTGCATTAGTGGCACTCCCAAACACACCCAGGAGAATAATTTGAAGGAGGAAAGACTTGATTGAGCTCACAGTTTCTGAGGACACAGCCTAGGGCTGTTGGCCTTGTGTATTTTTCACGATAGCTGCAGTGAGTGATGGAGGAAGTATTTTACATCCTGGAGAGCAGGAAGCAAAGATGGGAAGGGATCAGAACCAGGATCGAGTAGGAATAACTTTCACTATTTGAACCTGCCGGGTACAAGAGACAACCCAATCACAGTACCCCTGCCCAGGAGCTTTGGCCAACGTGATGGACAAAGGCCCTTCGTTTATCCAGTCCTCTTCTTAGCACTCCGTCCTTTCCTGCACAGGGCTGGGCATTTCCTTAGTAGCTCATCAGAGCCGAGCTAAGACAGAGCAAACCCCCACGTCTTCCCAGAACATCATTTACACTCATTTGCTCATCCGCACTCCCGACAAGAAGCAGAAGATTGATTGATTATCTTAGAAGCCGCTGCGTCAAGGAAGCCTCCAAAAGTTAATGAATGACTATTTGTATGCAGTAAGCTCTGGGGGATTCCAAAGTGGGGAGGGTGTGGCAGCTCCCCCCACCCACCGGGGGAACCTTACAGAGTCAGTCAGGTGAGGACACAGGCTCCACAGTGAGTCAGAGCACAACGGCAAAGTGTGGCCATGCTGGGACAGAGAGGAGATCACTTTGAATCCGGAACCAGCAAAAGCCTGCTTGAAGAGGGATCCCTGAGGAGGGCCTGGAAGGACTCCATGCTAGAGCGCATAGTTGATTAGCATAAAGCCATGAAAGGCAGCACCACAACCCAGGCTGGTAAGCGAATCTGGAACCATATTGTAGAGCAGAGGCCGGCAAATCAGCAAATATCTTCTGCAGAGGACCAAATACAAGTATTTTAAAATGACTTGTGCTCTTTCTCTCATATTCTGTCTCTGTCTGTCTGTCTATCTATGTCGCTGTCTGTCTTTGTCTCTGTGTCTCTGTATCTCTGTCTCTCTGTCTCTGTCTCTGTGTGTGTGTGTGTGTGTGTGTGTGTGTGTGTGTGTGTGTGCGCGCGTGTGTACATATATGTGCTGAGACAGAGAAGAACTTTAAGATGTAGGTCCTCTCCTTCCACCACGTGGTTCCCAGGGATCAAACTGATTACCAGGTTTTCAGGCAAGGGCCTTTACCCACTCAGTCATCTTTCAGGACTCCAAATAGGAAAAAAAAAGAGGTATACGTTCTGTGACTACTTTCTGGCACAAATGCAGCCATACACAATCCAGAAATGGAAAAGGTTGACAAGGGTTCAATAAAGTTTTATTTACAAGAACAGGCAGTAGCCAGAGCACTAGCTGAGGATGTTGTAGGACCTGAAAAGTGCCCCTGGAGAGCTGTGAGGAAGGTGGAGGACATTATGGCATTCCCAATGCTCTGTGTTAAGAAAGTAATCTGGTCATGGGGGATGAAAGGTTGAATGAAGGGGAAATGGGAATACATGTCAGCGCCATGGACAAGGACAGAGGGAGATAGGGTGGGAGAACAGAAAGGCCAACTCAGGATGGGAAAGGGGTTCAGGATTTGGGATCGAGGAGGACTCAAGCACAGAGACTGGATGTTGCATCTGCCTCCCAGAGTCTCTGCACTCTAGACACTAAGTCAGCAAAGTCCAAGAAAGCACCCAGCAGTGTTTCAGACAGCTTGTCAAGCCCTTTGGTCTTTTGTGCTGGGTGTCACAGCACTGGGACTCAAGGCTGACACAGTCCTCAGTGTGACCGATCCCCCAGGCTTCCATGCAGACAGTACCTGACAATCTCTGTGTCTGGCCAATCATGGGCCCCAGACAGAGGAGATGGAACATACTGAGCTGCTAGACACCCCAGCACACAGCCAAACAGAACTAAGTGGAGAACCACGGAGGCTGCGTGTGTGGGCCAAATGGCTTTCTAATCATGCTGCTCTCTGGACAAGAGCAAACCCTGTCTCTCCAACAGCATATGGAGCCGGGGTGAGGAGGGGAGGCCAGGTGTCCCGCAAGTCCACAGCAAAGAATCTTGTTTCAAAGCTCATAGGTTCTCTTGGCCTGGGTCAATGGAGCACAGAAAGGTGGTCTTTATTCCTGGAACATTAGGGACCTGTTCTATAGAGCAGAACACGTGGAAATGAAGCAGGTGAATCTCTCTCTCTTCCTCTCCCTCTCCCTCTCCCTCTCCCTCTCCCTCTCCCTCTCCCTCTCCCTCTCCCTCTCCCTCTCCCTCTCTCTCTCTCTCATATCATACAACACCCTTTTGGAAACATAAAGGCTGGAGTTTTAGGGCATTTTTGTTTTTGTTTGCTTTGTTTGTTTGTTTGGTTTGGTTTGGTTTTGCCAAGTCCTCTAGTGAGAGTTGTCCCTTCTGCTATGCATGCTGAAGCAATTTGCCTGAAGTGGAGCCAGCTTGGCATTTGTCACATTTGTGTCTTACAAAGAGGAGGTTTGCTAACTTGTCGCACATTCCCTTGCCTCAGTGTAAGTGTTTATGGGTGGATGACGCTGAGGACGCCACTTAGATAGTCTGTGTAGTTCCTTGACACTTTCACAAGTGTGGCAATGGGGGAAATACTCCTGATGCAGGAACATGATTGTAATACTGCCAGGCAGTGAATCAGGAAACGCTGGGAAATACATCCAGAGTTGTTTCCAAGATGAGTGTGGTCATGCAGGAAGCTTTTCGCTCTCTTTGAATGGTGTAATCGTTTTAAATAGTAGAATAGTTACAGGTACCCAAATCCAGACCATAAATATGAAATAGAAATACATTATTATTTATTTTTAAAGGTTTGTTTTTATTTTTGTTTGTTTAATTGCATGTTTTACAAACACTATGGGCATGTCTGATGGTTTGGAGGTCAGAAGAGGGGCTGAATCCCATGGAACCTGACAGACAGTTAGGAGCTGCCGTGTCAGGACTGGGAATCAAACCCTGGTCCCCTCTAAGAATAGTACATCATTCTTACCTATTGAGCCATCTCCAGAACTCCCCCACTGTAAACTTTTAAAGGAATTAAATGACTGGTGAAATAAATGTCAACAGTGAAACTAAACACTGTCTTTGAATGGGTATGTACAACAGTTGAAATACATCAATGATTTGAGGAGGTGGAACTGAAATGAGAGAGTGGGTGTTCTGAATCAGTGGGGCTCACTATGTAGCATGGGCTGGCCTCAAACCTTCCGTGTAGCCCAGGCTATCCTTGAACTCACCATGCTCTGGCCTCTGCCTCCAGGAGCTGGGATTACAGGTATGTACCACTGTATCCAGTTAATTCTGGGACATTTTGACAATCCTACTTTGGTCACAATGGAAGGTGATCCCGCTGGTGTCCAGGGTTCAGCCTGGACACATGCAATGCAGGGAAAGCGCATCCCCAGCCATTTCAAGTTGCCGTTGTATTCACCTATGGAGAGCTCTGCCCTTGTTTGTGGGAAAGATCTTGCTGATGAAAAAAACACACACACAAACAACAACAACGGATGTGAATCCCTTGTGTTTCCTTTCCAGTTTAGAAAGCAATCGGTGAGAAGAGAAACAAGTAGAGCTGTTCCTCACGCAGAGCTCCTTCCTTATGGGAAGAAATTCTATTTTCCTTCTACTTCCTGGATGTTCTTCAAGGGCAGTTTGGTCTTGAGAGGACCTGAGGGAAGACTGGCTGGGTGAAGACCAGACCGCCTTCATAAGAGGTCTTCCCAATCAGAGTCTTGGTTTGCCACAGGCTTGGGATTCCTGCATTGTCAGCATTGTGAGCAGAGCATTGCCTGTGCAGGGCTGAGCTCCTGTCCAGGAGGATGGGAACTGAATCTCATGCTTACCCCTGTGGCTCTGCCAAGGGAGCCAAGCTGAACACCAGCCAGCCTCGGGCATCCCTGGTCTTGGTACTTGAAGAAGCTTCTGTTAACACTAAGAGGAAAGGGAGCAGCCACCCTCCTTCCCCCTGGAGACAGCCCCCATCACAGCCCTGCCCAGGCAGTGACTGAAGAATCATCAACCCACAGACCAAGGAAGAGGTAGCATGGCTGCTGTCGTTGTTGTCTATGTATGATCCTTTCCCAGGCTTCCAGATACCTTCAGCAACATTAGAGTGCATAGGAGCACAGACACTCTTCCAGAGGATCCGGGTTCAATGCCCAGCATCCACAGGGGGATCTTATGCCTTCTTCTGGCCTCCATGGGTACTGCGTGCATGTGGTATGCAGACATACATGCTAGCAAAGCACCCACCCATACACACATAAGATAAAAATAATGGAAAAATAAACAAAAAAAGAATATCACATTTCTTAGTGACAAGAGTTGTGTAAGCAGCTTTGGTCCCTCAGGGCTTATTCTGATATGTTCTGTGCTCTGTACCATAACATATAGCCTTCCAAAGCGGAAGGGAAACAGAGATAATTCCAAAGTCTCCCTCAATCCTTCAGGGGATCACAGACACTTCTAAATTAGTTCTCATTCCCTCCTCCAGCCTCCTTTCCCTAACCCTGCTTGACTTGGTCTGGTTGTGATATCCTGAGAAAGGAAGTGACATGCTGTGTTGGGAGGTTTTTCCCTGGTGACATCCATCCATCTGGCCACAGTAGGGGCTCCTCTGGGGCCCATACAGACAAGATGTCAGCATTGCCAAGATCAGCAAAGATAAGATCTCAGGACAGAATTCTCCCATTCTGGGGTGCAGGGGCTAAATCAAGCCCAGCTTCTGAGATCTTTAGACAGTGGAGCCAATCCGCTTACAGGAAAGTGACCTGGTTGATCAAACAAGACGAAACAAGCCAAGGTCACAGCAGAAAACCTTTGAAGCAGTCCCATCTTTCATCCCAGAAGGCAGGCACATCCACAAAACATGGCTTTCTACACAAGGCCTGAACTTTGACCTGTGAGGGGTGGCTTCCCTCTGCATAGACACACATATGTGTGCACACACGAAGGCACGCACAGATACACACACACACACAGACACACACATACACAAACACACACACACACACACACACACACACACACGCACACACACACACACACACGTACATCCTGGGCTTCCCAAAATAGACATTGATGACTGGATGTCCTGATCCAAACGGCTGGCTCTCCTCTTAGTATCTCTGTCCTTTATCTGTTCAATTTTAACAAACACATGGTCCTGCCACCTCTGGAAGAAGAGGTATCCCAGAAGTCCCAGAGGCATTCCAAACAATATAGGCTATTACCACTACTTTTAACAAGATAGTAAGACTCTCTGTGGTTAAAGCCATCACAAACTTTGGCTGTAGGATATCTGAACTAACAGAAACTTCCTCCCTGCCTACGACCTTTCAGATTGCCTAAAGACACTGTGTAAGGCTCTGGAGGAAATGTCTCACCAGTGATCTCTACCCAGGACTGAACCCTACAAACTACAATCCCAACCTGCCAGGCAAAATGTGCTTACTGGTGTAACAGTGGCATGACTATTAAAGACGTTAACAAAAATGCTTTCTGGTTGGATTTGAGGCTTGCTACAGGAGGGGATGTGCCAGGCACTGTAGTCTTGGTCAAAAAACCCTTGGCTGGGAGGCTAATAGATTGTAGCAGAGGAAAATACTAGGGTTTTCTTGTTAGATAGTCATGTTTCTATGACTCCCTTCTAAACATTTATGCTTACACCCACAAGTTGGTGCCGCTCTAAACCTTAGTCACAGAAGCTTCTTTTTGTAGTGGGCAGGTTACTGCAGACTCATAACTGGTCAACACACTGAGAATAAGTTACTGAATGTTCATCCCTGAATGGCACATTTAAATTAACCCCTCCTCGCCTGCGTCCAATCACAGGGAGTATCTCTGAAGAGGAGGCAGAAAGATTGCAGAAGCTGGAGTGTGGGCCGGAACGCTGTGAAACTGTGTCTTCTGTAAATGACAGGAACATTGTGCCCCCGAGCTCACTGCTCCAGCCAGTTGGAAAGCCATCAGCAGATGAGGAGACCTCACCAGCCTCGGCCTCTTGCTGAGGAGCTCAAGGAAGGAGAGTCATTTTCCTCTGGATGCATAGTCATTAACAGGTTTCCCACACTCCAGCAGGATGGCCCCACATCCATGGTATTCAGGTAGCAAAGCTTAGACTCGGTGAGGTATAAAAAAACCAAACCAAACCAAATCAACAAAAACAAAGAACACTTGAAGTTTGGGTGGGGGAGGGAGGTTGGGAGAGATCAGGGGTGGATATGGCTAAAATACACTGTACAGATGTGTGAAAATCTCAAAAGAATAAATGAAAAATACTGTATGATTTTTTTTTAAGTTGGAAAGATTCCTGCTCATGTGGAGACTTGACTTTGCCTTCATGTTTGTTAGCTTTGCAGAACTCAAGTTAATGGGATCCTCTGGTTAGGGGCTGCCTTGGACCAGTTCCATTATCAGAGGGACTCTCCCTGTCTTGTTCTAGAAGATAACTAGAAACTGTCTTTCTTCCTCATTGGCCATCCCTCCGTGGTGCGTTGGCCTGTGTGCTAGGCTCTGTGTGTGCCTTAGCTTCCTTCCACTCCGCCTCCAAAAATAAGAACTGAGAAAGATGAGGAATCGAGGCTACACCTTAACTCTCCCAACAGTTTCTTCTGTGTTTATTTCCCCTAGGAGGGCTATAAATGAGAATTGTTCATCTGGGTAATCCCCATCCCTTTGGAAGGTCCCTATCCTCTTGCTGTGAAAGGTGCTCAGCTCGGCAACCAAACTGCAGAGGAAGGGAGAGATCTAGTTTGCATGCTTCCAATTAGAGGAACACAGCAAAGCAAACATGCAGTCGGAGACTACATCAAGAGTGGCAGGAGGCTTGGGGCCTTTAGGGAGGTAGCTGCCTGAGGCTTAGTGATGCTGACTCCTCAGAGACCTGGAAGGGAACTAAAGGCACCTATAAAATTGTACAAGTTAGTATCCCATATGTGAACATTTTCAGGTGGGCATCTTTTTTAGTTGGTATGCTAGAGGGTCCCACCACAGGTTGTGCCAGCTCCTGCCACCCCCTGGCTTAAAACAAAAGGAGGACGGCTAAAAGTTAAGCTTTCTCTTCCCAGAGTTGAACCACCTCTGCGACTGGATTGCTGCTGCCCACTTCCTCAGCAAGCTCAGCTTCCTTGGAATTCCTAGGCAAGCAGAAAACTCCGGAAACTGAAACCATGGACGTTACCAAGTTCCCAGAGGAGCCTGGACCACCCAGAACCTAAACCCAGTGATAACCCAAATGACTAGTCAGGAAAAATGGTCTTTGGCGAGCAAGCGTTTCTGAGGTCTACGCGTGTTTTCACTTGACTGAGGACACTTGGACTGCAGCTGAGGGTGGGGGTGGCATACAATTTTCTCCCCAGGAGGATGGTGCGAAAAGTCAGTGGCTGTCCTAAGCTACGGGGAAGGTGGATTGTCCCCACTGCTCTGCCCTACCCTGTTCTCCTCAGCCTGCTTGTGGTCCCTGGGGACTCACTGTCTCGGTGGCCATGCCACTGGACAGCTAAATCACAATATTTATTCGTGCTTTGTCTTCCTGGGGCTTGATTACAGACTTGTAGTGACAGGGATTTTTAATTGGACTAGCAACGTTTCGCTGTTTTTCAAAAGTTCCGATGGCCCCTGTTTCTAATTAAAAACACATGGCGCAGAAGATGGCCGTTCCTTCTCTCACCTCTGTAAAACAACAGTGGCTCAGTGGCAGCTCAATCTGCCTGGACCCTGGTTCTCCAAGCAGTGGTTTTGTTTGTTTCCTTTGGGGAAGTCGTTCTTTTTTCTCCCATTTTCTTTTATGTCTGTTGGGGGCAGTGCGTGCGTTTGTGGGTATGTGCATATGCGTCTGCAAGTCCAGGGTTTAAGGAATCATCCCTAAAGGTTTTCTACTGGATTCGATGAAGCAGGGTCTCTCTGGTAAACCCAGAGCTCACTGATGTCTTGCTAGCCATCTTGCTCTGAGGACCCCCATGCCCACCTACTGGAGTTACAGGTAGGTTACCATAGCCATCTGGCATTTTTGTGGGTTTCTGAGGAATCCCAACTCTGGTCCTCAGCTTGGGCAGGAGTCTCGTTAGTCCTGCTGGGCAGTTTTAAACTGGCTGGCTAATGTCCCTGCGAGCCGAAAGGGGTGCTCACATCACTGTGGCCAGTGCGGGTTCACTGAGTGGTGATATCCAAGGGTGATAAAAATGCTGGCCTAGCAAAGCTCTGGGCTGTCAGAGGCCCGTCCATCACCATATGCAAATATATTCCACAGCTTCCACACTAAACTAAGTAACTGCACAAAGTCTCATGAAATACAAGGGAGAAGGGTCAGGAACGGCTTGATCTAAATCATGACTTAACTACCTTGGAGGGACTGTTTTCTGCTATGGCTGCGAGTGAATGTGCCCCTGAGAGCACATTCTCACCTCCAAACACACTCCCCAAAGGCAAACTTGATTTGCTCCATGGGCAGTACTTTATACCCTCCCTGCCCTGCCCAAATGTCCAAATGTATACACACATGGTTCCAACGCTTACTTCATCTGTCCGGATGAACAAAGGTGCTTAACCAGCATAAGGCGCTTCCTCACGTACAGGGGAGCTGCCATTTACTGAGCACAGCTCCAATGGCCTCGATGTTACTTCATGGGACCCACACAGACTCATGAGTAGCAAGGTCACCCCATCGCACGGTAGAAATGAAACAGAAGCAGAAAACAATCCCTCCAAGGTTGTTAAGTCAAGATTTAGATCAAGCCGTTCCTGGCCCTTCTCCCTTGTATTTCATGAGACTTTGTGCAGTTACTTAACTTACCTGAGTCCACGCTGTTTGTTAAGTGACAGTTCTAACAAGGGACCCTCGGCAGTGTGAGTTCAGGTGACTTTTACTCACGTGTCGCCCTGCCTCTGGCTGTCTACAATAGGCTAGAGACTCTTGCAGCCTGGGATTCTGCTTCACTTGCCATTCCTGGCCTGGTCACTATAGCCACCCAAGTAATAACTCTTCTGTCCTCCTCCCCATCTACCAATCCCATCTCACATCCATAAAGGAGGGCGTGCTTTACAGACAGACTCTTCTCCAGGGCTGGGAGGAGTGTGGGAAGAAGATGGCTGAGATCGCACAAGGATTTCTTCAGGTATCCCCCAAATTTAAGGACAGTAGCTTGAGTCATTTTGGTAATGGTGCCTGAAACCTTAAGACATTAGTTACCCCTCCTAGTGTAACTTACCAGAAGTGTGTTCAGAACTTCACACATTCAAGGCAAGTTGCTTAGCCAGCCTGCTAATGGAAGGCCCTGAGCTGATCCCTGGGGATCCAGAAGTGACTATGTAGTCACTCCTTCCATGGATTAGTTTTGTCCCTCCTCCTCCAGGGAAATAATCAGAAACATGGAGAACATATCTTTTCCATCACAGAACCCACTGAACTGAGACTGAGTTCTGTTAGAATTCCAGAGCCTTGTATCCTGAGACAGAACCGATCCAACTTACAATGGCAGTATTGATGGATGGGCAGACAAAAGGAATGTTGGCATTCACATGACAGTCACAAATCCATTTGCCCAAGTCATGAGGCTGTAAACAGGCCTTAACTCTGGATTTTGTCTGCTCAATCATAAACTTGCATGGTTTTATAAGTACCATGTTTCTCATGGTCTTGTACACAGTTGTGCAACCCAAAAGACCCTACCTCCTTAGCAGATGGCTGCCCCATGAGAGAGCCATTCCAAGCCCAAGAATCCACCAGATACTTAGGGCTGTCTGGAGTTCTCTCTGTCTCTGTCTCTGTCTCTGTCTCTCTCTCTCTGTCTCTCTCTCTCTCTCTCTCTGTGTGTGTCTGTCTGTCTGTCTGTCTCTGTCTCTCTGTTTCTTTGCCTCTCTCTGTCTCTGCTCTCTGTCTCTTTGCCTCTCTATCTCTGTATGTGTGTCTGTCTCTGTCTCTCTGTCTCCCTCTCCCTCTCCCTCTCTCTCTCTCTCTGTCTCTCTCTCTCTCCCTCCCTCTGTGTGTGTGTCTGTCTGTCTGTCTCTGTCTCTCTGTCTCTTTGCCTCTCTATCTCTGTGTGTGTCTGTCTCTGTCTCTCTGTCTCTGTCTGTCTCCCTCTCTCTCTCTGTCTCTCTCTCTCTCTCCCTCTGTGTGTGTGTGTGTGTGTGTGTGTGTGTGTGTGTGTGTGTGTGTGTGCGCGCGCGCACGCGTGTGTGTTCAGCTGCTCTGGAGAGCCATAACAAAATCATTAGCAGGAGTTCTGCTCCAGCCCTCTGCCCTCTGAGCAGCACGTATCCCATCTCCCACATCCTGCCTCCCTACTTCCTCCTCTCCTTTCCCAGCTCGAGAAGGCAAGATGGGAAGTCTTTCACGACCCTGTGGCTTGGCTGGGAGGAAGCCTGAATTTGATATAGCTGCTTTCATGGGGCCTGGTAGGAGCATTTATCCCTGAGTCTGCATTCCTCTCTTCATCTATTTTTAGGCTAGTGCTGCAGACCTCTATGGGGGCTCAGATGGACATCTCCAGCATGGATGGTCTGGACCAGAGATCTAATGTGACTGCTGTGTATCCCCCTGAGCAGGGACAGGGAGCAGTCGAAGGCAGCTTTTGCTTCCAAGTCAAGAGGAAAAGAAGTAGACAGAATGTGACAGCCTGTCTATCCTACAAGAACAAGAGCATAGACCCAGATTCTCCCTTCCAACTTGGCAGCGAGCCTGGGAGGTGAGTGAGGACCAGTGGTCTGGACATGAGAAGAGTGTCAGGCTCAGTAACCAGATCCTAAAATGGCCAATTGGAGCACTTGGGCCAGGCCTGGTCAGGTGGCATGTTGGGTCCACCATGGACTCCTCCTCAGAGAGTCATACCTGTCAGGCTACCCTGCTCTCTGGACTTGAGCTTCTGTGGGATTCTTCTCACCTGTTTGGTCTGTGTCCCTTAGGATAGGTCTAATGCTACCGTCTCAGCCTTTACCACCTCAATATGACTGATATCTGGCTCTCATCCTTATCGCACTGAAAGAAGTCGAGGGACGATAACTACCTTAGTCATCCTGCTCTATGGCAGGCTGCAGACGATGTGTACGAGAGAGGTTTAAGGAGTGCTGCAGAGAATAGTGAGGCTGGAACAGCTAACATGACGAGCTAGAATCAACCCCAAACAATCAGTAAATGACAAGTGTGTTACAGTAGAAGCTGAGAACCAGGAAGCAGCGGTGAGAGAAGAGACCAAGCTATAAAACTAGCTCTTCAGTGTCCCTGTGTTTGCATGTGCTTAGAAAGCCTGTTATTTTTGGAAGACCTCAGTTCAAGGGACTTCAGTTCATGGGATGTAATGAAATTAAAGCTGATCTGATTGAGCCCCCACTGTTATCCATATAGGGTTAAAGCATCATTGACAAATATTGAAAATACCTTCACTGACTTGTCATCCATATCAATCATACTCAGGCAAAATATCATATTTGAAGCAATCAGGCTTGACATTTAAAATGTAAAAGAATCAGAATTTACAAGCTGGCCACCCTCTGTCACTCAAATGTTTCCACAGATGCCTGCATGGCTCTCAGCAGCTCAGTCACTCCCCAGTGGCAGAGCCTGGCAGGGTGGGTCTGGAACCAGAGGTGGTGGAGGAGAGCAGTGAGTCGCCCGTGGGTCAGGATGGGGAGGTGGATACAGGCAGGGCTGGACATCTGGCTTCTCTGTGGTGCCTAAGGCTTGAGGACACTGCTGACAGCCGCACTGCTTGAGCACACACAGCAACAGGGGTCCTCTGCTGCAGTGGAGAAGGAAAGTTGGGTCTTCTTGTGCACTAACCCACATTTGACTTCTCTCTTGAGCCTCTTACCCCCACCTCTGAGGACTAAACACGCTCATAGTCACTTCTCTGAGTGTTTCTCACACACGCCCCAGGTCACAGGAGAGTGGCAAGCTCACCCGAGCTGCTTGCTCCGGGGTCCCTACCCTCCGTGTTATGGGTCTCTATCCAGAGCGTCTTCACAGAAGGGAAGTAAAGCAGGCACGAGGTCCTGAGGCCACAGGACCCACAGCTTAGAAGCCAATGAAGAAACAAGCCATGTTCAGGGTGCAGGTATCCAGGCAAGAGACTCAGGGCAGCACAGTACAAATGTATCTGCTTGCAGCTGACGTCGGAGAAGATGGCCAGCGGGGCACGACCCTGGAGTGAGGAGGAGTCCTTTACAGGTGAGCAGGAGGTCTTGTGTGCAAGCCCAGAATTCCTGCTGGCTAAGGCTTGGCTGAAGAGGGGCCCAGGGCTGTGATGGTCAGCACAAAGGAGCTAAGTTCCAGGAACACTTCAGAACAATAGCCATAATGATATTAGCAGAAGGGAACATTTTGTTACCAGTATACAGGCTACCTTCCTCTGGATCTGAGGATGTGGGCATGCAGTGAGCAAACACATGTTGCCCAGATGATTCAGATATAACTGCCTGATAGTGCCTGTCTCAAAGTGGGTACCAGCTAAGTTGTATGTATGAGTCTGAGGTAAGAAAAAAGGTTTTCTATTTTACACATAGCATTGTCCATCATGTAGAATATGAATTAAACATAGATTAAATAATATATTAACATAAGCATGTAAATATGCATTTATATATAAATGCATATTCTATATAATCTATGCATATTTAATGTATATAAAATATAATGTATAAATTTAAAGTATAAGTACATATAAAATATTTACAATAAATATTTGTCTACTGAATGAATGAATCTATGCACTGATTGATTAAACTAATTAAGATCAACTTAATTAATTAATTAGTTGGTAGGCAAAAAAAATATGATTGTTCAAGACTGAAGGAATCGGGGGGCGGGCATATGTAGAAAGCCAAAGGGAACACTGGCTTTTCTCTGACGGATTTTAAGTGTATCGCTTTGTTACTTGTTGAGAATGGCAGCTGAATTTGACTAGATGAGGCGAGTATTTCATCAACTCCTGTGGCTGGCACTGTCTGGTGTCACTGAGTGAAAGAAGGTGTGTGATAAACAGGGGATAATAGTATCATCTGAGGCTGAAAATATCAACTGAGCCAAGCATTCAGCAGAACTCACAATTAATTGTATCATCTGAGGTTTAACTGGATGGAAACAATGTACCCGTAATTAGTGTCCAAGGCCTAAATGGAATCTTGCAAGTGTTTGACACGTGAAACATAAGGATGATGGAGTGGCTCGCCCGCCAGCATGACCATGGGGCAGCCCTGGTGCACTGTGACT
>NC_141550.1:58980000-59077500 GCF_021556685.1 Rattus norvegicus
ACTGAAGCACCAGTGAGCGTCAGTTTAAGAGACTCTCATATGACTTCTTCACCCAGCTCACAGGCCACATGTCAATACGGTGTGGAAGCAAATCATGACTTTCCCAGAAAGGGCAGTGCAAGAGTGTCAAGCATACTTCAGTTTGTCTTGTTTGAAACTAAAAGTGAGTACCAGCGCCCTGGCCGTCCAGGCTGCCAGGAATCCCACCATCCTTCTATCCTGGTCCTTACCTGCACATGACTAGATTGCCTGTTAGGGATGCAGTGCACCCTGCTCCAGGGGTGGCCTTCCCAGCCGTCTGAACAGAGAGAACAGGGGTGCCCACTGACCTGCTGTGCTCGCCATGTACTTCCACTTGACCACGTAGGCGTCTCCCTCGTGGAACTGTCCTATGCTCTGCCTGGGGAGCCTGCTGTAGTCAAATTCCAGAATATGCCACACATCCACAGAGACGGTGGTAATCTCAACCTGTCTTCTGTCATCTCCTTCTACCAGGCCATAGCCACGGCCAACATTCACCCCATCCAAGATGGTGCTGGCTGTCATCTGGGGCGTTGCCACCATCCTTGTCACATCATAGGGCTTGACGTCAGCCCTCGGGTAATCCTACAAGGGAACAGAGACGTTCAGATTCCCCCTCGCAGCGCACACATCTTTGGTTACACCCAGCGCAGTTTGGAAAGCTTTTCTTCCTTGTGGTGCTGGAGGGAGAACTCAGGGCTTGGTTGCCAGCTCGGCCATTGCTGTCCATAGAACTATGTCCCCAGCCCCATCATAGCTGCTAATGAGACAGTGCAGAAATTCAGCACTCCTGGCATCTTGGGGTATCTGACTGCACTTAGCAGGCTATGTTGGGTTAGAATCTGAGGGTCCTGAATAGCCATGCAGTGAAAGTGAGGCTGGAATCCGGAGAACATTTTGCCTTGTTACTAGTGTACCCTGGAAGCCTTCTGCAACCACAGCCCTTTTTGCTTGTTTCCACGTTGGACCTGCTCTCAGGGACTGTACCTTCTGGTGGACAACTTCCCCAGAATTCTTCTCTGTGGGTCTCTTCAGTTCTGTCCAGTCGAGGAATTTCTCTTTGAACAGAATAGTCTCATTGTGTTCCGTAACTCTTCCAAATATTGCCCAGTCAGGCCGCCCTTGTCCTTTCCTGCAGTGTGGGAGAGGGTAAGAAAAGGGCCTGGATTCAGCCATGGCAGCTGTTGGAACAACCATGAGATGCTCACACCCATCACCAAGCCTCAGACGAGTGGATTCTGTAACTGTGCTCTGCAGACTTGCCGAGATGACTACAGAAGCAGACTCGGCCTCTGTCTTGGCATCTGCCTCTTACAAGCTGTGAGGTGGAGAAGAAGGCACAGTAGCTTGTGGTGGAGAGCATGACTGTGAGACAGCCTCTGAGCTTCCTCAGCTACTTCCTCTTGTGACTTACACACTTGTCGGGACCTAGTCATCTCAGCTGCCAGCTGCTGTGTGCCAAGAGGGACTGGGTGCACAATCTTGGTGGCACTTCAAAGTCCCCAGGGGCCAGCATTATTCTATCTAAATACTCTGGGCTTTGTCTCAGCCCTTCAAAATCCTAGTTCTTGCAGTATTAATCAGTATTTGCTTAAAGACTTAATTTTTCTAATACATTGATTAAATATTTAATTTTCTGTTATTTTTTTTTCAGACAGGGTCTCTTATTCTGTAACTCGGGTTGGTCTGAGATTCATGTAGCCCAGGGAAGCCTTAATCTCATGAGTGAACCTTGTGCCTCAATTTCCTGGGTGCTGGGATTACAGCTCTGGCTGTAATTTTGGAACTAATTATTAACAAAACCAGTTACTGGATTTTAAAGGAAGAAACTCTGCATGAAACTTGAAAGCTGCATGCTGTCTTAGGCTGGCTCATGTCATGCCTGTTTCTTATTACATGCTGGAAAGAGTTTGAAAGCATTTGGAGGGTCTGGTAGCTTAAAAAAATGTAAGAATACTTTTTAAATTCACGATCATTGTTTTAGATTCTGTACCTGCTCTGATGACTTACCCAAATGGTTTTCAAAAGTCTGGTACATGGGGAAAGTTAAGGTCACCTTCATTCTTTCAGTACAGTGTCCTCCTTCCCTCCACCCCAGCATGCATGAAGGCACAGTGTACAGGGCTCAGGGCAGGAAGACACCTTCAGAAACCTGGGAAATACTGACTTACCACAACAGATGTGAGACGTAGGAGTGGCAGGGGTTGGGGTGGATGGGTGAGTGTGGTTGAGGGGTGTTCCTAAAACTACAGCCTCCTGACTCATGAGGTAGGTGACAGCTAAGAGAGCGTTCTGTTCTGTGACCCTCCCAGGCCGCAGCATGTGAGTGTTTCCTAAATCTGCGGCCTGTGTGAGGAGAGTGTTGGAAGCCCGTGGGAAGAGCAGGCATGCGCAAGACCCATGGGCGGGCAGTAAGGGCACCTGGGAATGAGCGGGTTGCACTCTCCAGGGTCCAGGGGGTTGATGTCACAGTTCTCATAGTCAAAAGTTCCATTCCATAAGTGCTTGGCCAGCTGGAATGCTATTTTCCGTTGTGCTAACGTGACTTCCTTCCCATGCCACACGTAAACTTCACTACCAAAGTCAAACACCAGCACCTGGAAACAGCACAAAAAACGACGCGTTAACTTCAAGGGCAGACCCTGGGGCGCCAACTCTGCTGATGATGTCACACTTCTGAACTCTCGCACCGCCCAAAGCTTTAAACCAAGAGTTATGTAAGCCCTCCCTGTCTTCTTTCCCTCTTTTCTACTTAGCTTCTCCCTCCTACACTCACTCTCACATATATTCATTCATTCATTCATTCATTCATTCATTCATTCATTCATTCATTCATTCAACACTCACAGCTTATCACACACATAGCAGGTGCCAAGGAGCCAACACTGCCCTTTCTGTATGCAATTCTAAGACCCTTGGGGCAGACGTCATATCATTCTTACTTTAGGAGTTTAATGCTGAATGTCTGTAGAATGAACGTATGAACGGAATGCTGTTATTCCGCCTTATTTCCAGCATCCTAAAGTCTGTTTTAACTCTCAACTAGAACCCACTTCATCTCTTCTTAAAATTATTTCTTTTTCTGTGACTTTTGTTCCCATTTAAATGCCCACATACATCATACCCTCAGTATATTTTATAGTTTACTATAAAATTATTTATATATATATATTTGATTGTATATTTGAATGCATCTATACCGTGTACCCAGGATGCTCCGGGATACAGACAGGTATAAGGTGGCCATACCAGCAGTGACTGACAACACCAACACCTTATTCTGCGTGGCAGGAGCAGCTGCAGTCTCTACATTTTGCAGGGGTCGCAGCAGCAACAGTTGACTGACTGTAACTGCAGGCTGAGTAATAGTACCTGGACACACTCTGCTCCCCATACCTGCTGCTTCTGCCCTGTCCCTCCTCCTCCTTGGTGCTTTCCCTCCCCAGGCCTGGCCTTGGAAGTTTTTCTTTTCTTTTCTGACTGTCTTATTTTCACATATAGATGAGATCACAGAATCTTTTTTAATCCATGTCCGACTTATTTCACTTAGCCTGTAAGTTCTAGAGGTAACATTCTTGGCATTTACTAAAGGTTTTAAAATTAAATTAATGCTGTGTATGTGTGTGAAATATAACTGAACAAGCTCTCCAGTCAAAAGTCAGAATGGCTAGAAGAGGTGGCTCAGTGGTGAGGAACATACACTGCTCTCCAGAGGACCCAGATTCGGTTCCCAGCACCCACGTGGTGGCTCACAGTGGTAACTCCAATGCCAGAGGATCTGATGCCTTCTTCTGACCTCTGTGGGGATTATATGTGCATGCTATAGAGATATACATGCATGCAACATATACATACATATAAAAATAAAATAGAAAAAGAGAATCTCAAGACTTTTAGAAAGAGTGTTATTAATTTGTTTATTTGTGTGTGTTCATGTGCACACATGAGGAAGTCATGAATAATTCAAGAGAGTTGTTTCTCTCTGCCCACCATGTTGGGACCTGGGAACTGAACTCAAGTCTCCGTGGTTGGCAGTAAGTGCCTTTACTCACTGAGCCATTGTGCTCGCCCTGAATTCTTTCTAATATGCTTCCACCCAGTGGAGTGTAAGGGCTTTGTATGGCTTCCCCCTTCCTCTCAGCGATTATTACACTTAACGACACTGGAAATACATGGCTACTGGGGTGAGTGAATGAACTACTCGACAAGTCTGTAGATTATGTTAACTAAATGTAATTTCATATACTCACATTAATTATTCCTGAAACTTTAAGACTAAAGTTTACTCTTACTTAACTCAAGATGCAGAGGTAGTATTTATATTTTATGTAAAATATAAAATCCTTCAATAATCCACACCACTTTTGCAAAATATTCTGAATTTGTTTGTATGGTATAGGTGTGGTGATCGTTTGAAAGAGTGGATGAGTGTCCTTCAGCCACGCTTGAGAGTCAGTATGGACTCAGGTAGAACTCTCTGCAGTTCTATATCCTTGAAGCTGGTACCTCTTTGGACTGCAGAAGGGAACACTTGGGAATCTTCCCCCAGTAGTCATCATCAGGAACGAGTTTGTCGTCTGTCAGGCGGTAGACACAGTTTGTCTCTATGATGGCCGTCTCGTACAGCTCATCTTCCTTTGGGTCTCCAGCAGCTTTGGGGGAAGACAGGACATTAGAATGTAGTTGACTTAAGAGGATCAGTTAAGAGATGGGGCTGGGGACAGAGGATGCCCAAGCCTCTTAACTCTGAAATATGGTGAACTCTTACACTGGTAACTGGTCTGACCACCCAGAAGCTTCCAGAAGTCTTTGGCTGCGTGAGTATGTGTGTTAATTCCTTCTTCAATGGTCTGGACGTATGTAGCTCTACAACCAAGCTCCCTCTTTGTCTGAATTAATGTCGCAAGTTCAGATGCCTAGAAAAGAACAGGACACATGACCTGGGAAGAAAAATCAGTGTGGTCTACACATGCTGCCATCAGAGGAAACTCAATGAAAGGCACGACACATAGGGCGGCAGACGGTGGTTGTCTCAGTCAAGAAAATGTAATTGTGGGAGCAGTTGTATCCAGTCTTTGCGGTAATAATTCAACAGATAACTCATTAACTTTGGACCCTATATCTTGTCTGGGGCTAGGTGAGTATGTGTATTAATTCCTTCCTCAATGGTCTGGGTGTATGTAACTTTACAACCTAGCTCAGTGTGTCAGATTCAACAGATAACTCACGGGCTTTGAACACTATCCTGGGGCTTCGCCCATGGGATTTCCATGAAAGAGTCACACTAGGTCTTCACAGATGCCCATTAGTCACTCAAAAGCCAGCTTAGACCCAGGGCTTTCAAACTGGAGATGCATGGCACAGACCTTCACTTCAGAACCTCAGAGAAGCCTCCTCAGAGATGTTGGCAAAGGAAACGCTACCTGTCCCTTTCTGCTCGAATGAAACGCGGGGTATCTGAGAGGCTTAGCATGGACCAGAACACCTCACTGTTGTATAAAGGACACAGCAGTAGAAACATTTTGTCATTTAGACACTGACCTTTGCTTTCTCAATGACATTGGAGAACTCTCCCACCCACAGGAAGCAGTACTGAGGAGAGAGTAGAAGGAAGCAGTCCCCACTGTTGAGTGATGAGGCTCGAGGCTCCACCAGCCTTGTCTGCACGTGTCTTCTTCCTGTGGACAAGTCCCCAGTCCTTATATCACTGTGCAGAAGTCCATGCTGGGCACATCTCAGCTACACATCTCCCATTCTCAAGACTCTGACCACCAGTATAAGTTCCCAGGACCAGCTGCACAAGGAAGTTAAGATGGGTCGTATGACGGCAAAATCATTTGGTGTTGCTGGCCAGTGACTGCCCTAAGGTCTCCGAACATTTTAGGAGTGGCCTCAAAGCCTGGATTTTAGTGTGCCTGTGGATGCAGCCAGGTTCTCCTGTCTTGGAAGAGTGGCAAGGACACGCCATTCGTGCTGCCTTCTCTTCACACAGCCTAGGTCCTGCGCTCACACCCAGCCATGTTGTAGGGTAAGGCATGCCTCCCCACAAGATCTCCTTCCACAGTCGCTGTAGCTCCAGAGCAAGTGGACAGGACCCGCTTGGACGTACTGCTTTGTACCACTTGCCACTCTCTTCTAAGTGATGCCCCAAGGCGGAGCCTTCCGTGATCGAACACCTACTATGATTTCTGCATCAGTGCTCCTCTCTTGTCTTTGGTGAGCATTGTGTGCGCAAGTGTGTGCAGGTGTGCATACCCACGCACAGATATGTGGCCATCAGAGCAGGATTCCAGGGGTTTTCTTCCCTAGGGACTGCAGCTGCCGCTTGCCATTTTACCTAGAATGGCTGGCAAGTGGGGTCCTGGGATCTGTCTGTCTCTGCCTTACAATGCTGGGGTCACAGGCACAGACACCCACGTCTAGTTTTTATGTGGGCATCAGGGATTCAAGTGTGGGTTCTCATGCTGATATAAGAAGCAGCCTTACTCACCGAGCCAACTCCCTATCCTTCACTAATCTTTTAAATACATCAAAAAGGAAATGGCTTTGTAGAAAACACCCTAGAATCCTTGGCAGAGGCAAAAGCTACTCCATCTATCCTTCACTGGATGATCCAAGGGATAATCTTAGGAATCCAGAGGTGACTGGGTCACCTCTAGGAGTAGAGCCACCCTCCTTCCTCACAGCCCTAATTTTCTGCTGCTTCTTCAAAAAGGGCAGGAGAGTGGAACCTGGGGATGGGTGAGGCTCACTCCTGTCTTCCCATGATTCCTTCCCGAGGGGTGTGTTTCCTTAATCTGGCTGAGCTGGGTCATGCCTTATCCCAGTAGGAAGAACTGAGAAGAGTGTGCAGCTCCACGCTGGAGACTGAGGGCATATCTGGTAAATGGCACAGCAGGGTTGGGGTATGGGCTATTGGGCCAGAGGAAACAGGACCAAAACCTGGGATTCTGAAAGGGTAAAAGACCAAGTCCAACCCCAAGTCTCCTACTCAGCCACTCCTTCGTTCTCATTCACAAACGCTCGGAGATCAGTGGGCAGGACGTTCCCGGCCGATGACATCTGTGTAGCACTAGAAGGGGAGGTCCAAATAGACCGCCTAACCTGCTGTCTCATAATGAACAATGGATGCGGCTAGGAGTCTATCGTCCTACAGCGACCAGACTGAAACCACAGCCTGCCAAAGTTCCTTTGGACCACTACAAAGAATACCTTTAATCTGCAACAGCATGAGCTTCTTGTAGGGCAGGGCACTGTTGTTGGAGTTTTGCTCCATCAGGTTGACACTCCGCAGGCTGATGCTGCTGAAGTTCTCCCTACTGGCTAGGCCCGCCAGTGTCACTTCTGAGAAGTTGGAGTTGGAGGACACTGTGAAGGGAGGTGGGGAGGAAGCACAGTTGAAAGCCAGTGCTTGTAATCATAGATGACTGCTAACCAACAGGACCAAGTCTGAGCAGCTGCACTGCTCAATGCTTAATCACTGTGTACAGAATTAAATGCAGTACAGGAAGCATCAACCGCTGTTGACAAGTCTCACAGAACTTGTCACCCTGTGGGAGGCTGCTCTTCTAGGCGGTATTTAGTGAAAAAGTTCCCTTTTATTGGGAGTGAACAAAGCTATATAAACCTTGAGGAGGGTAGGGGTTTTCAGAGAGAGTGCAAATTATTGCCTGGGGCTGAGGTTCTAGAAATATTTCATCTGCATGAAGAGGGATCCCAGGTACTTAATCCTGTAACTTGGTCACAAGGCTATATGACTACCTCAAGAAGGGCAGAGGTGGTGGTCACACAGGCTACATGCACCAGGGCACACAGGCCTCAGACAGGGAGGGAGCGATCCTTACTTCAGCCAGCATCAAGATGAGAGTTTTGAGGTTTTGGATACATCTTGACCTCACTCTTGCTTGAGGCCAGCTCTCCCTGTTGCACAGCTCATGTGCCCCACAAGGTTCTAATACTGAAACCAGAACACTGATACTATTTGGTACCTCAGATGACTTCTGCCTTTTGGGAAGCACTTCTCAGTTAGTTAGAATGCAAAGACAATTATTTCCTCTAAATTTCCCCCCTTTCTTCCTTTCCACTGCGTGGAGAAAGGTTAGGTGGGTTAGGGTGGAGGGACTTGGAATGAACTCCTCTCCTCTCCTTTTCTTCCCTCCTTGCCTCCCTCCGTTCGTCCCTTAGTTTTGGAAACAGGGTCTCACTATGTAGTCCAGACTATCCTGGAACATGGAGTGCTGGGATTGCAGGCATGTGCTGCCACTAAATACTCTTAAAACAAAACCTTTGGCAAAGGGAGTTATAAATGCTAAGAGGAAAACAAAGACTATGGCAAAATGAATTTCAGTATCAAGACTACAGATGCTTTTACTACCATGAAAATCACTACTTCGCAGAAGTAGAACTCACACTTTGGGCCAGATAAAGCCAAGATGTATAGCTCAAGGTCAGGGTCCAGTCAGAGACCAACCTCACTCTCCACTCCACAGTTCATTCCAAGTTCCCTGACCCTGACCCACCTAAGTGGGTCTCCACGGAGTCCCAGGACCTCCCCCAGAACAATCTGAAAGCAATGGTTTAAATGCTGGGTGAGGATATGCATCTCCTTTGGGTACCCACAGGAGATCTCTTCAACCTTCTTAGAGTCAGTGGAGGATTGCTGTGCTTGGGTTTGCCAGAGCTAAAATCTGGAGGAATTAGAAAATCCAGAAACACTTCCATCTCGAGACCCAATTCAGCAAAACAGCATAATTTAAGCAGCAATTCAGTGAGAAATCTTCAAATTCGAGGCAGGCACACATGTGAATGTGTAGCTCCCTTCTGTATAGGAGTTACCCCTGAACACCCTGAACACCCGCTCAGGGGGCAGCTCCAAGGCAGCAAGGAGAGACAGGACATAAGTAGTGTTCAGGTCGGAGGCAGGCCAGAGGCCCAACACTCACTCTTCTCCACTTTCATCCGCTTGGACTCCATGAAGGCAACATTTAGCCTTTGCTCCGTGTATTCCTGAAGGAGGTCGTCTCTTGCTGCCAACAGTTTGAGAGGGTTCTTGGAAGCCTGGACCCGGCGCTTGGGCCTGACTGAGCGCTTATGCTCTGCCACCGAAGATGTCAACCTGCGGGCAAAGGAGATGTGGCCCGGATGTCACTCTACCTTCTGGTCTTGGACCCATGACAACAGAGTCCATTATTTTTACTTCCTGATTTTATGTGGGTTAGAGAGCCCGGGATGCTCTGCACATGCACATGGGCACACAGACAGACAGACAGACAGACAGACAGACAGACAGACAGACACACACACACACACACACACACCCCTACTGCTGCTATCACTAACAAGTTCTCAGAGACTTGGCAGTTGTCAACCGTACTTTTTTTTTTCCTGATTATCAATGCCCCAATCCACATGACCCATATTTTTAAAATTTATTTATTTTTTTCTTTTTTTTAAATTGGGTATTTCTTATTTATATTTCAAAT
Organism: Rattus norvegicus; assembly: GCF_021556685.1. Taxonomy (NCBI): domain Eukaryota; kingdom Metazoa; phylum Chordata; class Mammalia; order Rodentia; family Muridae; genus Rattus; species Rattus norvegicus. The sequence goes on from NC_141550.1 coordinate 58,989,504, forward strand.
GTTATTCTCTTTCCTGGTTTCCTGTCCATCAGCTTCCTAACTCCTCCCCTTCTCCTTTTATAAGGGTGTTCCCCTCCCCACCCCCCTTCACCTCCCCCCACCCCCAACAATCCCCTATATAAACTGGAGGTTCAACCTTGGCAGGACCAAGGGCTTCTCCTTCCATTGGTGCTCAACAAGGCCATCCTTTGCTACATATGCAGCTGGAGCCCAGAGTCAGTCCATGTATAGTCTTTGGGTAGTGGTTTAGTCCCTGGAAGCTCTGGTTGGTTGACATTGGCCAACTGTACTTCTGTTGAATCTTTTTGCCCCACACTAAATATTTTCTTCACACATTGCTTTTCTATTCACAGCTCTTATTAACTTAGCCTATTAGGTACCTCAGGAAAGTAACCACACCTGGAATAAAATAGGCCTTCAGAATCATCTCTGAACTGAGACTGTCTTGCCCAAGTCTGGGTAGACCATCCTGTGGAAGTAGTGTATCAGTGGTGTGGCCTCCCAACAGACTCCTGTGGTGATAAAGAATTGCCGAGGGCTTGGGTCTCTGTGCCTGCAAGCATCCTTTGTATACCAGCAGTATGCATGCGAGCACAAATGCACTTTTGTTTAAATTATTCCATTTCACAACTATATATATGACAGTTGGATGGGGAGAAGTTGACCCGATCAACTGGAAACACGCAAAGCAACGCATTGCACCAGGAGGGGTTGACGGGAACTTTCCATGAGTAAACACACTTCTGGAAGACACGGGTCCTCTGGCAATTGCATAGGCAAGAGCAGAGAAGTGCAGTGTGGGCTGTGTGCAGCTTGCTCAGAACAAGTGCCCCCTAGTGTTCTATGGGTCTTCCTCTGGGGCTCACCTCACCCCTCTGGATGTTGGGCATCATCTGTCCACTGGACTGCATGAATGGTATAGGAATGGACTTTGGACCCAAGCTGGAACACAGAAGTGCAAACCTAGTCTTTGAGGATCTACTGCGAAGTGACTCTGGGTTGACTGAGTAGCCTGTCCATCTGGTGTTGGAAGCAGGTACGTCTTTCCCTATGGTTGTGGTTTGACCAGGAAGAAGACAGCATATGGAAAGACAGCCTTAAGAGAGACTGTGCTACAACTGACTTTTTCTACTCAAGGCACACCTGAGTTTAAACTAAATTTTCCCCCAACTTTGTTTATTTGTTTTTGTTGATCTCAGTTCAACACTTGTATTTTTCTGGAATCCTAACACGTAATCACTTTTTATAATGCTTGTCTGGGCACCTTTGGGTGCCTCTGAGAAAGCCCATGGACAGATCAGTTTTATATATTGCAGGAAGCAAAGAACTATGGCTCCGGATCTCCGCAGTTCATGGTGCTAATCTGCGCTCATATAAATCAAGTATCCAATTATGAGTAAGTCCAGTGGGAGAATTGTGGAGAATGCTAAGTGGTAAAATGGTAAAACATCACAACGCAATGCTTGGGTGAGGTGAAAGTCAGTCACACCTTTCAACACTACACAAACACCAGAGCACACGCAGCAGACACACAAGTACAGCAGGCTGACCCTGTGCATCTTGCTCTAGAGAAAATACCCATGGCAGAAGTTTCTGGTGACCAGACGGACTAGGGGAGCATGGGAAGGGAGCCATTCTCAAACTCACTTGGGAGCATAAGGGTCGAAAATGACATCGAAGTCCTCCTCCAGCTCCACAGGACTTCTGGGTAAACTGTGATCCACACTGCGGTAGAATTTGGCAAAGGTTTCATCATCATCCAACTTCATCACCTCCTTGACAGATTTGCCAGTGACTGTGAGAACTGTTTCCTGCATCCCAGCAACTGTCAACAATGGAGCCAACATACTATGAGCTTTTGAGAAACAATTACTGTGACCTTTCCTGCAATGCCTAAGCTCCTGGAGTAGGGAAAGCACAGTAGTGAGGTCCAAAGCCCTCTTCCTGCCTGCCCTTGCACCCCAGCTCCCAGCTCACTCCACACCTCACAGAGGGATATCCCACCTGCACAGTGAGGGTCAGGACAGGAAGCAGGATGACCTTGCCCTCACGAGCACATGAGCACTTGTGAACCTGATCCGTTTCTACTAGAGGGAGCTAACCTTAACCTTGTTCCATATTAAGGGTTCTGCAAATGTTTTCTGGAAAGAACTGGGAAGCATTTGGGACTACTCTGAGGAGAGCACATAGCTTCGGATGCAATTCCCCAACTCTGCTGTTATAGTGCCAAAGTGGCTCTGGACAGACAGCAGGTCAATGAAAGGACATAGCTGTGTTCCAATAAAACTTTATTTCCAAGAGCAGGTAGAACGCTGCGGTGGTCATGATCACTGTGACTCCATTGACTGGCTAGTTCTATGTCAGCTTGATACAGGCCAGAGTCATTTGGGAAAAAAGAGTACCAATTGAGAAAATGTCCGCACAAGACTGGCCTGTGGGCAAACCTGTGCATCATTTTCTTGAGTAGCGATTGATGTATTAGGCCCCGCCCATTGTGGGTGGTGTCAACACTGGGCAGGTGGTCCTTTGGCGCTGTGAGAAATCAGGATGAAGCCAAGAGGAGCGTGACAACAAACAAGCAGTGTTTCTCTTCACATTTGCTCCTGCCTCCAGGTTCCAGCCTTACTTGGGTTCCTGCCCTGACTTCCCTGGATGCTGGACTATAAGCTGTCAGACCAATCACCCAGTCAATCAATAAATCCCTTTCCTTTCCAGCTGCTTTTGGTCCTGGTATTTATGAAAGCCATAGAAACCCTAACAAAGACAACAGTATAATAGATTTTTGTCATTTATACATCTTACCTAGTCAGATTAACTATTATATAATGACCTTAGAGCTCTGGTTTTCAGTGTTTGTATAACTTTCAGCCTGTAGGGACTCAAGTACCCGGTATTGATGAATAGATATGTTTTATAAAGAGAGAAAAGGCTATTTCTGCATATTGTTTTTGTATCACCAATTATTATAATAAGGTGTTTATTGCATTATCTTTTTACTAGATATTTTTTGAAATTATTAGAAAACATACCTTTTGCCTTAGCAGAAATGATGCGTAAAGTTCAAAGCCCATCCAAAAGTAAGTTGAGTTTCTATTTGTACACTAATTGCTTTATAGTGAAAAGACAAAATCACCGAGTTATACCTGGACTGGATGGCATCCCAAGGGTTTGGAGTCAGCAACAAGTGCACTATTGGGCATCCCAAATTTAGGATATTATTAAGTGGATCAGAGTTAGAGCTCTGGTTAGTACTGACTACAGGTTCATTTTTTGAAAAATAACAAAAGATTTTAAGCATGTGTGTATAGAAATTGCTGAAAGTAGATAATTAAGGAGATAACTTGGCTGAAGAGGGAAAGCAATCAGAAGTGCGATTTGGAGAGCCAGCTATTATGGTACATGCCTGTCCTTCAATGTTATCTTTGGTTACGAAGTAAGTTCAAGGCTAGCCTGGTCTAAGTGATATCTTGTTTCAAAAAAATCAAATTAAGAGCAATAACAAAAACAACTGTCAAACAAAACAAAACTCCAAAAGTTAAGAAGTTGAAAGCTAGGTTCCCAGAGAGCAGAGGCCAGGCGTGGGGCAGTAAGACAAGCTGAAGCTCCCCTCTGGCTTCTGGCCCATACCTTTGTTATTCAGCCTCCTTAGGAAGGTTTCCAGCCTGTCCAACTTCAGGTCCGATTCCAGCTGCATATCTGGTCTGGCTTCAATATCTAAACAAGTAGAAACGATCTGTGAGCAAGCACCCCTGAGCTTCCCTGCTCAGACACTCATGTCACTGTGGACAGGGACACCTACCTTCCAAGGGTTTGGAAACTGGGGTCGTGCCCCTTGATTTACTGCAGAGAGGGGATGAGATGGGAGTTATGGCCGTGGGTGATGCCAGACCTGCAGAAGACACAAGAGGACAGTTTAGCATGTTCAAGATTAATTGTGGAAGTTCACAGAACCCAATGAAGCTGTACAAATTTCTATAGCACAAGTATTTATGTAAGTATGCATAGGTTGGCCACCAAATACAGCCACACCTAGGGTTTTCCTCTTCTATGAACTACACAGATGGCAAGCTGAAACTCTAGATAAACAGTGAGGACAAGGGGAAGCACATCCATGTGCTATAAATGGAGTGAGGGTGTACATGGCTTCCAGAATATGCTGGAACAACAGGGAGTTCTGATAGTGGTGGGGTCCAAAGGGAAAAAGTAAATTTGCACCACAGATGTGGTTTGGAGTAAGTTGCCTTGTCTGAGGCAGCAAGGCCTCAGGCCCCAGGACTCTCTCCAGTCTGTGAGGAAGCAATGACAGGGTGAGCTCATGAGCACTGACTGTGGAGAATAACCCAGAGGTCCGAGCGTTCAGGAGAAAGATAGGTGAACACACACCAGACCCATCTGGGACTGTGGGAGGGTGAGGTTCGCCCAGCTCAGGTATGCTGAAAACAATCACATGTTCCCCAAGATAGAGGGTGGGAAGGGCTTACTCAAACAGAGGCTGAAGGACGTACGAAAAGTACAATGGGGACTTTTAGCACAGAGGGCACTCAGCTGAAATATGAAAACATCAGATAGACAGTTTAGAGATAGCCACTCCTACCTGAGTGGAGGGCATTGGGGAGGGAAATAAGTGTAGTGTTTGTAAAGAACGGATGAGATGCTGCTGCTCTCTGCACCCTCTGCAGTGTGTGTGCCTGTGTGTGTGTGTGTTTGTGTATGTGCCTCTGTGTGTGTGCCTGTGTGCCTGTGCCTGTGTGCCTGTGTGTGTGTGCCTGTGTGTGTGCCTGTGTGTGTGTGTGCCTGTGTGTGCCTGTGTGTGTGTGTGTGCCTGTGTGTGTGTGCCTGTGTGTGTGCCTGTGTGTGTGTGTGTGCGTGTGTGCCTGTGTGTGTGCCTGTGTGTATGTGTGTGTGTGTGCCTGTGTGTATGTGTGTGTGTGTGCCTGTGTGTGTGTCTGTGTGTGTGCCTGTGCCTGTGCCTGTGTGTGTGCCTGTGTGTGTGCCTGTGCCTGTGTGTGTGCCTGTGTGTATGTGTATGTGTATGTGCCTGTGTGTGTGTGTGCCTGTGTGTGCCTGTGTGTGTGCCTGTGTGTATGTGTATGTGTATGTGCCTGTGTGTTTGTGTGCCTGTGTGTGTGTGCCTGTGTGTGCCTGTGTGTGCATGCTTGTGTGTGTGTGTGCCTGTGTGTGTGCTTGTGTGTCTGTGTGTGTGCCTATGTGTGTGTGTGCCTGTGTGTGTGTGCCTGTGTGTGTGTGTGTGCCTGTGTGTGCCTGTGTGTGTGTGTGCCTGTGTGCATGTGCGTGTGTGCCTGTGTGTGTGTAAGTTTAAGAGGACATAGCCCTGTGAGTGCTGTCCTAGAACAGCAGAGAACATGCATGTTATTCTCAACAACAGAGAAAGAGAGGAGGGTTCTGCTCCTTCCCCCATGAGCTAGAGATGCAAATGAAGCATTACAATGCAGGAACAAGGCAAGACTGGAAGTGATTCAATACTTAAGTTCTGGCAACGGATGGAAACACTTCTCAATGTCTGTTTGCATATACACTAGCAAATACATGTGCATACATTCTAAAACTAATTTCTGTTACCAGGTCAGCAAAAAGCTCATGTCCTCGAGAAACTAAGACTTCTTGAAATGCAGTAATATAAGTAAAATTGGGTGTCACAAAGTAGGACAGACATCAGGTCATTACCTACTAAAGAGTGTTTGAGTTATCAGAGGAGTCCATTGGCTTTAAAGGCAGGCAATAAACTAGACTTACTCAGCTCAGCAGGCTGATAGTCTCAAAGCAACTAGCAAAAATCTGCCCTTCTTCACCGACAGGGGGCAAATCCCACGGCTACAGTGCCCCCTGCTGTCAGTCAGACCACAATGCACAAAAGAGTTCCTGGACCTGTGGGACACTGCCTTCTTAGCGAGAGATGGTAAGATTTCCCCATAATGCATCAGGGGATATAGAGTGAAGTTTCAAAGTATTAAAGCCGCCAAAGTTCTCCCCCACAGCTCTTTTCAGTGAACTTCAAAAGTCACAGACATGGGGCTCCTCTCTGGGGACATTTTCACATCTTTTATTCATGGCACGTTCTAACATTGTCCTCCCATCTCAGACTGTTAGCAAGATCTTGTGAAGTGGTAATTGTTACACAGAATAAAAAGATATAAAAAGCAGAAAAGGTCCAAAGGAAATCAGAAGAGCTTAGAGTTTCTTGGGGAGAAACAGTGAAACCCTGAAACTGTGAGATTAGAATTCCGTGGATGTCCTGTGGGGTAGGGTCTAGGACTGTTGTTATCTGCAGTCAACAAAAACTGGATGCCATATAATTGCAAATCAAAAAGAACTAATAGTTCAAAGATAGATGTGGTCTTTTCTATCAGATTAAAAGCAAGGGAATTATTACCCCCAGAAAGACCCATGACTTACGGAATCCTAAGGAAATACGTGGCTTGTGCAGGGAAATAGGAACAGAACATTCACTGTGGGGCAGACTACTCCATATCCAAACCGGTAGTGTGGGCCAGGGCACAGGGTGCATTCAGGGGAGGAGCCCAGTTAGGTCTTCAGATGAGATGGCAAGATAAACTAAAATAAAAATGAGCTAACTGCCATAGGATACAAGTTGGAGCCGGCAGCTGAAGGCTTGGACTCTCAGTTCCAGCTGCCTTTAATGGATTTGTTCATAGGGGTTGGCGGTGGGTGGTGAGGGGTGAGGAGTGTGGGGCGGGGCTGGGCTCCAGATTACACCTAACTGAACAGTAACATGATCTCCTGAAGAAAAGCCAGGTCCTGCTTCATCCTGTGAGGACCAATGACCTGCTGTCTTTCAAGGTGAGACATTTGTCTCAAAGGCTTCTTCCAGTAAGATGCAAGGAAATTATTCTCCAAGGCTTGCCCTCCTTCCCTCTCCCTCCCTTCCGCAAGCATCTCTCAAATGCCATGAAGGAGTTAGGCTCTATCCAGAATGGAAGGTCTGAGGTGATGGATGGCTAAACTGATGATGTTGCTGGCAAAACCCAAAGCCCAGGTGTATGTGAAGGCATTACCAGTAACTAGGGGATCCGCTTTTAGATAATATTAGCTTGAGATATGGGGTTCAGGCTGGAGAGATGGCTCAGCCGTTAAAGGCTAGGCTCACAACCAAAAATATGAGAAATGGAGGCTTATACATACGGATGACGGAGGGACCCTAACATTTAACCATGTGCCATAGGACATGAATTAAAGCCCCAAACTCTCGAGGCCACTGATGAAGGTGACGCAGTGCTGTTTCCTGCATCTCTGGGTTTAGCTTGACAGCAGTCTGGGGATCGTGGTGCACTTGGTGATCTGCAGGGCATCCCTATCTCTTCTCTGAAATCCAGACATCTCTTAGACATCTGTCACATGCCTGCAAATTGACCTCCTCTGTAAGCCACAGTTTACAATTCTAGAGTCAAGGGACATGGGAGCTGACTTGTACAGGACAAGAGGGGCTCCTGATTGCTAAGCCACTTTTGTTCCCAAAGGCTTCCTTGGTGGTGGTGGAAGGCGTGTCTAGATGGATGTCAGTCTGCAAGGAGATGGAAACAATTTAGAAGGACCATGGGAAATGATTGGTTAAAATTGCTTTTTTTTTGGGGTGGGGGGCAGAGTTGCAATCAAATCTCAATCCTACGATTGCACTCCTTTTCCAAACAGATGAGTTCTGGAACAGTAACAGACTGGATCAGGCTTCCTATCCTGAAGAGGCAGTACTAGGACGTCCGCAGCAGAAACACCCTACACAACAGTCAAAACCCACTCCTCACCCAACACCAGTGCAGTATGAGATGTAAAGACCAGGGCCTGCCCTCTCCCTGCTGAGCTGTCACGCACCACTCTCCCCCCATGGACAGGTGTGCCCTGCTGTGTGTGCACACAGGCCCTGACCTTTCTTCACCATTCTTCCTGCCACGGTGAACTGTGTGGAGTCATTCGCAGCGCCTCTGCCCTTTGTCTTCCAAGCTTCCTCGCGCACAGTGATGAGGTGCTTCCTCTCTTCAATCGTCATCTGGCTCTCTCGACTTTCTGTGACTCTCTGTGTATAAAATGCACAGAAGGAGAGAAAGAGGAGCAAGATGGAGGTGTAAGCTTCAGTCTGGCAGCATTTGCCCAGTGACAAAACAGGTTAAGAGACACAGCTGCCTTGTTTCACCTTTGTCTAACTCATCTCCTCAATGGTATGAGTTTGATGAAGTAGGAGGGCTGGTTAGAATCGTGAATTTCACAATTCCCCAGGCGGGCCTTCCGGTTTGTAGTGATGTTACCGGGGAGTTAGGGAGCTACGGGAGCTACAGGAGCCTGGGAGGAGGCTTTAGATCATAACAGATCTGACACCCAGGACACACCTAGGTTGTGTCTAGACACAACCCACACCGAGAACAATGGTTCTCAGCATTTGAGTCTCTAATGTGGGAGACTTCACCGACAAACGGCAGTCCCCATCATCTAACCCATGAATTTTCCTTGCCTATGATTCTCCAGCACACCTTCATGGCCAGAAGTGATTCTGATATCCTTAGTAATTCTGACCAAGTGACAACCTTGTCCCAGAGTTTGACAGCTAAATGTAATGCATGGCCCTAGTGTGGGCCCAGGCATGGGCCTAGTAAGAACATTACTGGGGAAGACTGACAACTCAAACACAGGTGGGGTTTGGTGAACACAAGGTTGATGTCAAGCCTCTCGTCATAATCATTGCATCAGTATGTCAGGGGCATGAAGAGAAACACCTTTGACTTTAGGCAGCACTCACTGAAGTACAAAATGGAGCAGATCATCATACTATACAAACATTGTGCTCATAGTTTAGGAAGGAAAAATAAAATTAGACACATGCAGTCAGACCATTCACATATACAGACACAGGCACAGACACACACACACACACACACACACACACACACACACATGACACAACCACATACATACACACTCACATACACAGCCACACATACTTGGTCAAACACATAAGGACAGTCACAGGGACACAGACACAGACTCATACATGACATGGGAGAGGGGACTAGAGAAAGAGAGTGGGAAGTGGCAGGAAGAGTTGAAAGCAGAAATTGGTGGGTCAGGGGAAGGGTATAGGAGAGCACCCTGCCTGGGATGGAAACTTCCCTACAAGTTTTAACCGGTGCCATTATGAACGCTGCTAACAGTTTAAAAAGCCATTTGAAACCTTTCCACTCAGGATTGACACCATGACCCTAATTCCAAAGAACACTTTAGTTATATAAATTTACTGAGTAAACTATGAGATCACCTTGACGGAAAGACACAATGAAATTTGAGAGAATAAGTCTGCTTGAAAATGAAGTGTCCAAAGTAAGGCTTAATTAAAATCAACAGAGCAGTTGGCTAAAAAATATTTCTCAAAACCATCCAGAATGCCATTAAAATGAGTAAGGAGGCTCATGGCCTCTCCAAAGTGTAGGGTGTGGTCCAGTTATGTGGCTAGTGACTGGGAAAAAAAATGCTTTCCTCCAATCAACAGCTTAGCACCCAAATGTTTTTTTTCTGGAAGACGAAAATTCTGATCCGTGGGATGAAACAACTTGACCCAAACCTTCCAGACCGTTCGGAAGGAATTTCTTTACTCCCTTCTAAGTTCAGGTATTAAACATAGAAGTTTTTCTTTTCTGGAAAATTTTAGATAACGTGGCTATTTGGTGTGTTTGTCCTGGGGAACACTAAGTTCACACCCCTTGGCCTTAAAGACTGTAGCAGGAATAAATCCTATAAAATCCACCATAACACACGAAACTCTTCAAAGTATGAACAAAAATCTATAGCTGTCTCTTTTGGTTTTTTTCACTTTGAAACGTCATTATTATCTTGCCTTTTTTTTTTTTTTTTGTACTAGATTGTGTTTTCTTGTTTAGTTCTGATAAGCTCTATGTCCTGTCCTGTGGCTAGCAGATGGGTGCTTTGCAGCCTAGAATAGCGAGAGGAGGCAGAATACTGACTGACATAGACCTACTTCATCTATAAGTTACTCTGTCAAATGCAGATGTCATCGACATGGTGGAGAGAAGCAAAGGGAACGGGAGATGGGAGAGAGGGTGGGGTCGTGAAGGAGAAAGAGAAGAGGCTGGAAGGAAGGTTGATGAAATCAGAGCAAACCTCTCCTTTTCACCCAGGGAATGAGGTGTGGCAGGAGAGCACAGCTCAGCTATCATTAGGATTAGCAGCAAATCATAAGGCAGAATTCCTCCACAGTTAGCAAGGTTCATAGGAAGAAGTCTTGTGATGGGGCTTTTATGTTTTTACCTTCCATTGAGTAAGTTACTGCAGAAATGACAGGACCATATGCTAAGTAATAGAGGTAGGGCCAAGTATCAAAGCTCTGTAACATGAGAAAGAACCCAGCTTTGCCTTCCTCAACAAAGATTTCGATCCATGTTTGCAAGCACCTAGGATCCTCAAGTTGACGTAGAAGCCCTGTGCTCAAAATTTTAAGTGGTTTCAGTTTGGTCCTGTCACCGGCTGAGGGTTGTGATGGCATCTGGGTGGAACAGCACCTCACTCTGCACAGCCTCGGAGCAGGCAAGGAAGCAGAAGTTCCACACGGCCTCACAGACCCTGTGCACTGCTCAAACACTGTTTCCTTCTCTGTACTCTTGAATCTTGAAACGTCAAGACACCGCCACTCCCGGGGCAAAGTAAAGGACGTTACCTCATCATTGAGAACACTGCTAAACTAATACATAAGCATGTTGAGACATATATCTGGGTAAAGGGTTAAAGGTGGTAATACATGGCTTAAAATGTTCTAAAGTGTGAGGACATAAAACATAAGTTGCTTTTGACGAATGTTATTTTTTCTTTTACTTAATAAAAACTCAATGGAAGATATCCCATGTTCATGGATAGATGTTCAACTCAGTTCTCACCAACTTGATAATCTCTAAATCCTATGTAGTTCTAATAAGAATCCCACAAGGTTCTTTTATAAATAGAAAAGCTTATCTTGAACTTGAATGTATATGGAGAGGCAGAAACCTTGAAACAGCCCACAGAAACTGAATGGAAGACTCAGCTGGAAGATTCATGAAGCTACAGGACTCAGGACAGTATGGTATTGGCTGCATCGTCAGACCAGAATAGAAAGTCAAGAACCAGACCCATAAACCCACAGCTGACTGAACCTCAAGGAGTAAAGGATAAAGGCAATACTACAGAGAGAAGAGTATTTTTAAGAAGCTACATGCTGCAATATTTGCATACTTGCTTACATATAAAACAAAAATGGACCCAGATTAGATCATATGTGATTCACAAAAACTAACTCCAACTGGCTCATAGTCTTATCTGTGAAGTGTAAAACTGTAAAACTCCTAAGAGGTAATAGGAGAAAATCTAGATCACACTTACACACACACACACACACACACACACACACACACACACACACACACACACACACCGCCCTGCTGAGATCAAACCTATGGGCTCATGCATGTTATTTTTCCCGGCCTGGGCAGAATCATCTCTTAGATAGAATACCAAAGGCATGATTCATGAAAGGATTAGTTGCCAAGATGGACTTCGCTGAGATTAATAAGCTGCTCTGTTGTGAACGATTCTGTCAGAAGAAGGAAAAGAAACCATGGGATGGAAGGAAATATTTGCAAACCTTATTTAAGCCAGCACTGTTATCCAAGATTCACAAAGGGCTCAATCTCAACGACTGGGGAACTGATGAACAAAGCATCTGTGTAGATATGTCACCGAAGAACACACAGGGATAGAAAAGAACTGTATGACAATATAGTCAACAACGGCACACTGTGAGGGACTCACATTAAAATGCGTCCCTATAATGTATCTTTTGGTATGGCCAAAAGCTAAGACACTGACGTTGAAAGCTGTTATATAGACTTTGAGCAACATGAAGCACCTCATTGGATGCTGGAGAAATGTGAACTCAATGCAGCAGCTACTGTGAAAGACACCTGAAAGCTTCTTATGAAACTAAGCATTTCCATAGGATTTCTCAATCATGTCCTTTAACACTTGAATGTTTAAACTTGTGTCCATAAAAAAATGCACATGAGCTTTTGTTTATAGCTGCCCTACTCACCATTACCCAAACCTGAGAACAACCAGATGCCACTGAAGTGAACGGCTAAATAAGCTTGGTCCTTTAAGACACATGGATATTGCCCAGCGCTGAAGAGAAACGAGTTTTCACAGTACACGAAGGCACAGGGCCAAGTGAAGCCTGCCCTCCGGCTCTCTACAGGGATCAAGATCAATGGTTGATAGATCCAGAGAGGCGAGAGTGATGGTCAGGGAAGGACCAAGCGTATGAGAAGAGGAACTCCATCCTGTACGCCAATGCAGTGGCAGACGACGTGGGTCAGGGCCGAGGGTGTAATCACCAGCAGTGACCTGCACAGGAAGGCACTGTACTCAGTGGGAACCACGGATACCCTGTGCTTGGGCTCCTGCCTCGGGACTGAAGAGTCAGAGGTAGAAACAGTGAACCTGTTCCTCAGACTCAGTTTCATGACTGGGAGGGGAAATTCACCGTCCTGAATCCACCTAAAAATATGGGGTGAAGGATACGGTGTGGGTTGAACTACTTTGAAAAATATGAAAACGTTAAACACACACGCTCACACACAGATACGCACAACCTCTGCCTCTCTCTCCACATACACAACCAAGGAGCTGCTTATCCCCCAAATGAAGCCTTCTCTACCATACCCCATAGGTTTTTCCTCACCTGATTAACAGATACAAAGGACAGGTGTTTATGGGCAGCAGGCATAGCAGGAGGGTAAGTAGAAGCAAATACAGGTTCCTATAGGGCAGATCAAGAGGATTAGAGGGAAACTGGAAGGAGGACCAGGGGGTAGGAGTGGGCAAGTGGCGTGGGAGAGGAGACACACACGACAAGTTTTCCAGCAGCTAATGCTCCCATTGCAATTGTGGTTCTAAGACCCTCCTTCCTTTGAGTGTCATTACCGAATGACACACTTCCCACATGGCCCGTCCAGGCACCTGAGCCAGGGCTGTGTGGTAACTAAATAAGGGAATGGGCGATCAATGGAACTCATATGTAAATATATATGGATATTTAGCTAAAGGGATGAGACCTGGGCCCTTCGCCAATAGCTTAAATACGTAACACAAACAATCTCTTTCTTTGTGGCATCTTCATTATATTAGCAAACCAGATCAGTTCCCACACTCAGGGAAAGCTGCATATTGGCCAGGGATATAAAAAAACAAATGGGGAAGGCATGGGAAACCATAGGTGCCATGGAATTAGAAGATACGTTAGCAGCCATAGGGACAGTTACCTATCCCTGGTGAGGAGAGGGCCTCAGCCCCTCTTAGGGACTGCGAACCACTATTCCTTCAAAGCTGTTTTTTTTCCCCCAGATAAGATTTCCAGAGAACTTTAGAAGGAACCAGTGACATTTACAGCCACTGTGACATTGTTCAGATCATTTGCACTAGCCTGAGAGGCTCCCATGCTATTAAACATTAAATTATGCTATGCGGGACCACGAACTGAGCACACTCAGGAAAGTTTTGACCTCTCTCTATATATGACAAGTTTTTCATATATACACACATATATATTCATATTTAATATATACATATATATGTATATATGTGTGTATACATAAGTGTATATGCATGTGTATACATATATGTGCATGTTTATACATACATGCATGCACATATATACATACACGCATATACACATAAGATTCCACTGAGAATCCCCAGCTTTCTTTTCCAGAGGCATGACTCTGAGGAGTCTCTGCAGTGTTATCAAGGCAGACCCCTCTCTCTTTGCTTCTCTGCCTCCAGGCTGTGTGTCTCAGCTTTTCACCCACCAGCGGGATCCACTGCGTTCGGTTACAGAAGGACACCTGCATTAGAGTTAAGCTTACCCAGAGCAGATTAGAAATGGCATTATCATCTGTAAATCCTCCTTCTTCCTACAGGTTAAAACAAATAGGAACGTTGTAGAGGAGGGGAAGAGCAGTCTGTGCCTGGGTCTGGTCAGACAGAAGCATGCATATGTGCACATCCAAGAGCTGTGAACAGCAAGCAACCGTTCCTCAGGGACGGGACTACATCACCCCACAGAATGACACTCCTCAGCCACGACAGACAATTTAATATGAATGTGGCAAGGGTTCCTTCCTTCAATTTTCAGGTTGTTTTGGTGATATCTGAAATTCCAGCCATAAGTGACCTAATTAGGGCAGCAGAAGGGTCATCCAATCCCACCCAGGACTCACACGGATACAGACCTGAAAACAGCCATTCTACAATGGGTTTTTATTTCCTGGAAAAAGTCCCAGATACCGGATGACTGTCTTCAAACGGACATAGGTCACCTTATATGCTGCAGTGCTGACTAGGCCCAGGGTGGGCTGGGGTTTAGTGATAACTCGCTAGAAAGAAAGAAGACACCTGGCACGTGACCTCTGGAAGACCTTGCTTTACTTTCCTTCTCTTGACGGACGTGAAAACAAACCCTGCTGGAGTACACTCGTCCCTCCGAGTGTGGGCCTGGACTGTGCCACTGTTTAGTGGCTTTTTTATCCTCACTGCTACGTGCGTGTGCCACGTTCAGTGTGCCCAGGTGTCTGCCTGCTCACCCAGACCTACACTCACTCAAGTCCAGGAGGCAGGACTGGGGGGCTGTGAGGGAGAGAGGAGGAGAAAAAAGGGACCTGAGTCATTTCCATGGGAAGTGAGGCCAGCTGGGGAATAATCAGTGCTCTTCAGAGTCATTTCCTGAACCTTGATTTTGAGGACTGTCAATGGAAAACAAATGACTGTCCCTGGGGTGAAAGCTGAGAACAAGGAAAAGCCTTACTTTCTTCAAAGCTACTCAGGAGCCCAAATAAGACCATGTTATCATACAGGACCCCAGAGGGGACACAGGTAGAAACATCGTGGTTTCTTTGGGGGACCATCCCTTTGATAGAGAGAATGGCTACCGATTTCCAAAGCATTTATTTAGTTAATTTGTTGTTGTAGTTGCTTTGAGACAGGGATCATTCTGAAACCTTGGCTGACCTGAAACTTACTAGGTAGCCTAGAGTGGCATGAACATACAGAAATCTCCTGTCCCAGCCTCCTCAGAGATGGCATTATGGGTGTGTGCCGCTGTTCCCCTCCCTTAATGGCTTTTATGTTTTTAAAAAATAATCTCATTTTATTGTGTACAGGTGTTTGCTTGCATGCATGTCTCCGGACTGATGCCCCCAGAAGTCAGAAGAGGGTGTCAGAGTCCCTGGGGTTACAAATTGTTGTGGGCCCCCATGTGTGTGCTGGGAATTGTCTCTGGATTCTCCAAAAGAGCAATCAGTGCTCCTAACCACTGAGCTTTCTCTCCATACTGCTAGTGTCTTTTCTAGGGTCTTACAAGGTCCTCAAAGTTTAAATGGTATGGTATTAGCAGAAAGAGAAATTGATTTTGTTTTGTAGTGTATGTGTGTATGCACAGATATACAGGCGTGTACACATTCAGAGGCCACAGGTCAACGTTGGGTGTCCTTTTCTTTTGGGAATGCTGGCACTTCACCTGTGTGTCACCATGCTGAGGCATGCACTTTTCTTAAGGTGGCTGCTGGAACATTTAAATTCCCCACCTGGCTTCCACAACAAGTTTCATAGCATGGATCTTCACGGGAGGGATGCACATGGCTTATTCTGTGTTCCCACACCTGCAACCTGTGTCTGTGTATCAAATACCATGAGCTAGAAAATGTTTAGTAACCATAGATGTGTGCTATTTGGAGAGCTTAGAACTGGGGTGGGAGTGGGTGTAAGCCCAGCTTCTTTGCGTTTGGCTGTAAGACTGATGCTTGCACCACCTGCCCCCTGTTCTCCCACTGGGCACCATGGCAAAGTCTCAATTTTCCATAGGTACCAGGCTCTTGTCTGCATGCACACGTCACCAGTCTTCCCTTCTCCCAGGTGGCTTTCAGACAGACACTTGACATAACTTTTCAAGCAAGCCGAAGGGCCACCTCAAGAAACACCAGATTTAAGGCACTTTGCCTGCCTCATCTAAGTGCAGTGAAGTAGTGTGTGCTTAAGCAGACTCCCAACCCCTGGGAAGAAAGGAACCCGTGTGCTGTCAGAGGCGTCTGAAAACCACTTGACCTTAACAGAACTGGAGATTTCCCCATGTGAGGGACAAGAGCCTAAAATAGATCGGCTTATTTTAACTTCAAAGAGCTTATTGTCTAGGCCAAAGTGAACTAGGCCACCAGAGTCTAGGAACAGTGAGTTCACCGTGGCTGCAGAAGTGGAAGCCGAGGGAGCCCTGGGGGCACACGCTGTGCAGGCTGGGTCTAGAGCCCTGCTGCTCCAGCACTGGATTTTCTATCCAAGCAGGGGGAGCCTGAGTCTCCTGCTATGAGCACCTCAGCCGAGTGTCTAGGCAGTTCAGACCCATCCTTTACCCACAGTGCTCTGGAAATAACATGAGCCTTCACTCTCCTAAGCAGGTCTGTGGGAAATCCATCTCAGTTTAAGCTTCCTTTTTGTTTTGTCCTGACTGTAGGAATCCAGATCTTTCAAAACAATCGCACTGGGAACTGACGCCATGCACAGTTGACAGATCTGCTACTCAGGTATATGTTCTCTGTCTGAAGACTTTAGAAGGTTCTAGGAGCTACCTAGTTAGGTGTGCCTCAAGTGTATCTTTCTGCCTCAGCCAGCAAGCACATTTGTATCCACAGCACCAGTGGGCAAGGACATCATGGCTGAAGCAATGGGGTACCTGGCCAAGGCTGACGATCACTGCGTTTGTGACTCAACAATTCACTGATATGCCCACATATGCAACGCTTGCACATGTGACTTAATAGTGATTGATAGTCATAAATAGGTCCTCAATAAAAGCTATACCTCATCATCGTGAAACAGGCTTACAATTAGGCAGAAAGTTGTCATGGACTGCAAATTATAAATGTTACATATATTATGTTGTGGTTAGTTGTCTCATTTGAAAGACTTTGACCACACTCTAACCCCAGGATTTATTTAAGAGTCAACAATGAACACATTTGGAAACCGAGGCACTCGTTTGCTGAGGCAACTGCACGGGGCTGGCACCCATCCTTGGCCCCCAGCCTTGACCTGGTGGTTAGGATTAGCAGCGTAGTGACGAATGTGTCTCCTTAAGGCAGGGAAGCACGAGTGCTCATAAGCAGGGGTGGTTAAGCCACACGCACTCACTCCTGAGGCACACGGCGAGGCATTCGAGAGGCGGACACAGTACCTTTTTCTTCAGGGACTGCTCCACCTCCGGTGAGTGCAGGCCACCAGTGGCCTTGCTGTATTCCTGCTTCCGAATGAGCCTGTTCTTCCAGTCTTCCTCGCCACTCTTCTTCAACAGAGCTAGCCTGGAAAGAGGACACACCAACTGAGAATTCAGCAGCACACTCTCAGAACTGACAAGAGCCTCTTTTCCAAGACAGGCACAAACACTTTTTAGTTGTTTGGAAAGGAAAGTTGGAACTGACTTGTCAGAAAAATAGAGGGGCTGGGGATTTAGCTCAGTGGTAGAGCGCTTACCTAGGAAGCGCAAGGCCCTGGGTTCGGTCCCCAGCTCCGAAAAAAAGAACCAAAAAAAAAAAAAAAAAGAAAGAAAAGAAAAATAGAATCATCTCAAAGGAAAGGGACTCTGCCTTCCTCGTGCCCTGGAGCAAGGGAAAGAGAAAAGTTAACTCTCCTCAGAGAAATGCCTTCTAATACCCCTTCTGGCCACTTCGGGAAATAACACTTAAAGATAAAAGCGGCAGTTAGAAAACACTGCTGAGCAAACCTGAAGAATAGGAAAGAGTAACAGGGGAGGTGATTCCCAATAAAGTAATTTACACGCATGTGTGGGAGTCTCACAACGAAACGCTGCTTTGTACAGGAAGTATACTGATAAAAAACAGAAGAATGTGGCATCTTGGTATCTTACCTCAAGTAAAGGAAGATGCTGGCTAACCGCTGTTCTCTTCTGTTCTCAGCCCCGTCTTTCCCTCTACATTATCTTTGTCTTTTCCTTGTATCCTAACTAACACAAAAACTACTTTCTAAAAACACACCTTGAAAAATTATTAGTTCAACTTTTCCCAAGGGGGGGGGATGTTACCAACATACCTGAGGCTAGGCACAGCTGGACTTTATCTAAAGCTGCTTGCACAACTGGTTCTATCTGAGAAGCCATCTTGCAGAACAAGAGGCTGTTTTAGACAGCATGCTTACGTGAAGAAAACATCTCAGCCATTTAAGCTCAACAGAGTGGGAGACACAAAGGGACAAACCAGGGCCTAGGAGACTAACTGAGGCTGGTGCTCAAAGAACTTAAAGGCTGGGGCCGTGGGAAGGGGATAAAGAACCGAGGTGAGGTGATGAGACCCCACTCTCTTGTGCTTTCTTACAAGTCATGCCTGTGACCACAGTACTTGACCTAAAACAGTGGCTGACAAGCAGCCTGTCGCTGTGGTCTGACTGGGTTTGGATGTGGTTATGACCTGACATGAAATACTCCCGTAGGCTCATGGGTTTGAACACTTGGCTGCTATACCAGAAGCTCTTGTTGCCATGGATGGTGCCTCCCTCTGCTGAGCGTCTCCACCACAGCGGCCCCATCGCCCACTTTCACCTTTAAGGTTGCTTCCTGTCAGGTATTTAGTCCCACCAACGAGAACAGTGGTTAGCTTAGCTGTTGCCATTTCTACTCAGGCATTAATTAGTCTTCCTTGCCTTGTTTGTCATGTGTGACCTGAACATGGGGCTCTTCAAGGCTAAATTTCCTGATTCTATCTAACATCTAAACTGTAGGCAGGATGCCTTACACTCTGTGATAAAACTTATCCAATCATACGCTGGTTCTTGGATAGAATCCAGGGCCTCCCTCCACCATTCTAGGCAAGTGCTCTCCTGCTAGACTCCATATGATACGAATTTTGTTAAGCAAATCAGGAACCACATTCTATCTTAAACAAGGATCCATTATATTTACAAATGTATGCATTATCAAATTTTATACTTTTGACCCCACTCTCGAACAACATAAAGCTTTGAGGAGCTTCCAGAAGGACACAGAACTTTGCACTTGGCGTCTATGTCCTCGCCATTCTTTACCTTCTTCTGTAATACCTCAGTCTTATGTGGCAGCAGATAAGATCACAAGGGTCCATTCTATAAACATGTATGATCTGCCTTACCGATCTAATATCTAATGCCAGTCTACACAGCTCAGAGACAGACCATCCAGTCTTGGCTTTTATAGCTCTCCAATGCTAACATGGCTACTGCATGTATGTGAGCACAAAATCTGAATTCCTTTACATGCTTTAATTTCAGTTTTTATTGAGATAAAAATGACTATTATTTATTCTGCCCCAATTACTTTGAATGTGCCCATTTTATTGAAATAAGAAAAGGATTCTCAAAAAAATCAAATTATTAAAAGAAATAACCATGACGAAGAAATCCCAGTGTCGGGGGATGTCTTCCAGCTGACGAGCGTGCCAGGCTTTCAGTGGGAGGCAGCCATGCTGCCACAGCTGGCCCTGCAAACTGCTCTTAGAACCAGCTGCTTGCTCATGCTACCTTTGACTCAGAGCAGGCATTCTTGTCCTTCATCTCCACGAGACTGGATTTACAGAGTGCAAACCCTTATTCTCAGGAGCATAGACTGTCACAGACAGTTCAAGGGCTTCTCCACAAAAACATGGCTTCCCCTGGGGCTGCTTTTGAGGAACAGGAAATGAATTCATAAAAAGCAAGCTGTGGAATCTAGAATCACTCCATCATCTTCTCTACACTCCACTGATGTGCAAAGACCTCTAAGAAATTGCGTGTTTTGTTCTAGTTGTCCAGATAGGAATGCAGATGCAGACCCATCAAGGTTCCACTGAGCAAGGGCCTACTGCATGTTGGTGGGAAAGGAGGGGGGATTCCATGCTTGCCTCTCGAAGTCCCGGTTCCTTCCTCCCGTGAGAAGCTGAGCTGGGCAGACACACACAGTGCCTACCTCTGTCAGGATAGGCGGAGCTTTCCAACTCTCTTGCAGTGCTCTCCCAGCCCGTGCAGGATGGCTTCCACAGAACCGTTCCATTCTGAAGCCAGAAAAGTTTGCTTCTCAATGTGCTGCTCCCTTCAGCATTAGAAACTTCCAGACTCCAGAGTAAGTAAAATGATACGGGAGAAACGGCTTCAGTTGAGCTCACGTGGCACTTGCCCTAGCCCTCACTGAGTACACATGATGAAGAACTTCATAACAGCACACGGTGATGGAGTGCTTTATCCTGTCCCTTCTGATTTCCTATTTGCTGTTCAACAAGCTGTGGAGGGTGGCAGATCTTTCGAGTCTTGTTCTCTACTCTGGCAATCTCGCAGCTCTTCATCACTGCTGCAGAGGGTGAAGGTCTGGGTCGACACGTGACATAAATTGCCACTGTGCAGTGCCAACAATTGTCAGCGATTTTAACATCTGCCAAGTCTAAGGGCTACTTGTGGGCTGTGATGTGGAGGCCTGGGGCATCTGCTTAGGCTGAGGCTCCATAACCAGTGAGTGGCATAATATTAGTCTGTTAACACACGGGGCTGGCCCAGGGCCAACGTGACATGTGCTTACCAGGCTGCCATGTGGCCTTTACCAGAGCCCCTGATCTTCAGCAGAAATTCCGGCTTGAGAGCCTGCAGGATGAGGACAAGTTTTTCCAGGCTCATAACAGTCAGGGCTAAGTCAAGCAAGGGACAGGCAGACCATGTGCCTCTAATATCGACTAAGGTATTTCTATTTCTTCTTTAGACACTTCAGAGAAACAGAAGCACCCATGGATTTAGGCTGAGCAGCTCTGGTGAGTGATTTCATAGATTCTGGTCTTGCTAATGAGAAAGTCAAAAGAGTTAATAGTAAAAATAAGCTTTTTGTCTGCATTTAGTTTTATCCAGTGTTGAAGACTGAACCTGGACCCTGTAGATTCAAGCAAGAGCCGTATGCTGAGCCCTGGCTCTAGCCCCTAGCTATGTTTTCTTCTTCTTCTTCTCCTTCCTCTTGTCTTCTGATGCTATGCAGTGTGTGTGTGTGTGTGTGTGTGTGTATGTGTGTGTGTATTTGTGTGTGTTGTGTCGACACATGTGTGTGTGTGTGCATGTGCCCTGAGATATGCCTGTCTTGCTTCATTTGCAAACACTGAGGTCACAGATGTCTGTTCTGTGCTAGTTTCTACATTCATGCCAGAGATTCCAATCCAGTTCCTCAGGCTTGAGCAGCAAGCACTTATTTTCTGAGCAATCTACCTGACCACTTGCTTTTTACTTATTTGAATTTCTCTGGTGCTGAGGACTGAGGCTGGATCCTAGTAAATGCTAAGTACGCACTCTCTGCTGAGCCAGGCCCTAGCCCTTCTGGTCTAAGTGGAAGGCTGCTATATTTTAAGTACAGTATGCTTCTCATACACATGTTAACTGTCATGATGATGGCATCCTGAGCATAACTTCAAGGGATGAAGAGATACTTAAAAAGGATTAATGCCTTTTTCATGGGAATGAGCTTATACTCTGGCCTCTGGGTCAGTAATGGAAGAGCTGCCTCTCTGGTTTGCTGCTCTCTGCACAGATGTTTCCCCTGGAGTCAATCCTTGAGAGTTGTGAAACCACTAGGGGTCAGCCTCCCTCAGTGGATGAATTAATTCCCTGGTGGATTCAGGATTTAATGGCATTTTTGGGAGGTGGTAGAAATTTCTAGAGATGGGGCCTAGTGGGAGAAAGTAAGTCCTCTCCCATTGGCTCTTTGCTCTCAGGTTTCCTAAAAGCATCAGAAGTAGCCAACTGGGAACTGCAGACTTGAGGCAGCCAACATAAATCTCTTCTTCAAACCAGGCTCCCCCGTAGCTGTCAAAGAGAGGAGCTGTCTGATTGAGGGGCCTCACCTTCCTCCATGTCCTAACGTGGCAGAGACCCTCTACCTGAGATGGCATTTTCAACAACATGGACCCAAAGTACATCTTTTTGCTTTCCAAAGTACTCAACCCCAGATACTCCTTGTAGCACCAGAACTGAGAGGCCAAAGAAGGGACAGATAAATAAAGGTGGGACCTCTCTATTCCTAAACCAATCTGAGGGTTCATTGGTAGCTGAAATCTTCTAGCTCTAAGTCAGAGCCAGGAGTTTGCCAGGGAGACATGGACATAGGCTATATGGGGTGCAGAGGAGCAATAAAGGGGCATGTACACAGGGACCCCAGTTAACCACTAAGGTGGATCTCTGCCTCTCTCCACCTTCCTGTTGATTCTATGGATAAAACTTCAGGTTGTCAAGCTTAGCTTATTCACTCACTGAGCATTCTTGCTAGCCTTATGCTCATTTTAAAAAGTGTTTGATACCTAGGGAAACACGTGCCCAGGTCCCTTTGCTTCATCTTTTTAATGTGGAATGCTAGAGAGAACCATCTCAACACATCGTCCTCTGACCTCCCATGCAAGCACTCTCACACATGCACACATTCACACACATACACAAACACACACACTGAGAGTAAATGTAAAATTTAAAAGAGGAGTACATAGAAGTTTTCTATAAAATAATTTCTTGGTTACTATACTCTTACTTAGCTTTACACGTGATTTTGTCCCCCTGAGCATCCTAGACTAGCCTCAAATTTCTGAGATCACATGGCCTTCTTGCCTTAGTCTCTGAGGGAGCACGGACCAAGGTGCTTAGAGCAGCACAGTAGAGAATTTGTTGTGGCCCAGTCCCTAACATAAGAGAAGCCCGGGCACTGAGCCGAAGGGCAATGTTATTAGAACTCACTGCAAAGTCTATGCTCTGTGTCGCTTACTCTCATATATAAAGGTGAAAGTGTAGGGAGGTGTGAGCGGAGCTGAGCACAGGGGCCACAAGCTCCGAGGACTCAGAAGACTGAGGCAGGAGGATTGCCTGATCTCAGGGGTTGTGAACTTGCCAAGAGTAGTAAGTACACAGAGCTGAGGGTGCTGGGACTAAGTCCCTCCTATAGTGGTTTGAATGTAAGCAGCCCCCATAGGTTCATCGGGATTGGCAGTATTAGGAGATGCAGCCTTGTTGGAGTAGGTCTGGCCTTGCTGGAGGAAGTGTGTCACTGGGGGTGGACTTTGAAGTTTCAGATGCTCAAGTCAGGGCCAGTGTCTTTTTCTTCTGTCTGCCGATCCAGAGGTTAAACTCTCAGCAACCTCTCCATGCTTGCTACCATGATGACAATGGACTAAACCTCTGGATTGTAAGCCACCCCAATTAAATACTTTCCTTTATAAGGGTTGCCATGGTTATAGTGTCTCTTCACAGCAATAGAAACCCTAACTAAGATGCCTTTGGCAAATTGAGGCAGTTAGAATAGCTGGACTAAGTAAGGTTTGAAAGACCCAGAAGTTTATATGTCACTCCAGGAAAGAAAAGCAAAGCCCAAGTAAATGTTAGAATAACACCCTTCTTCTCACTAACTAGGTCAAGCTTCACATTTAATGATGAGAAAGGTTAGAGTCACCACTCAGGGAACTTTCTCTTATGAATAGTAAAGATAGATACTTGGGTGTTTGCAGTGACATACACACAAAAGTACCATCATGGCACATGGGAGGTCATGGGTGACCTATTTCCTATCAACATTCTTTATGATAGCCAACTTAATTGCTAGAGAACAGGACCCTTACCCTTTAAAACCCTGTTAACAATGAAATGGAATAGCTGAATATTTAACAAGCACTCCTGCCAGGATTCTGCCTAGATTCAGGTCAGAAATCTTTCGAGTGGTTTTGGCTCCAGGTAGGCAACAGGTGCATGCTACCTATATCCCTGTATCTCAACTCCCTTCCAGGTACACAGAAGCCCAGAGTCACCTTCTAACTTCCACACACAGTCTGGCTGCACAGTAGTCCAGCTTTAAACAGAAGAGTTTTCCCTCAGGGTAAAACTCACAGACATATACAGATCCACCAGAGTTTACTGAAAACAAGCAAGAGAAATCAAGAAATCCAGCACCTACTGCCTAATGTAAAATTTCCAGGCCAGAGCTGCAGCTCAGTGGTAAAGTGCTTGTCTAGCAGGTACAAAACTCTAGGTGAACTCACCAGTATGGGAGGGAGGGAGGAGGAGGAAGGATAGGAAGGGGAGGTGGGGAGGAGGGAAGGGATGGGAAAGGGGAAGGGGAAAGGGGGTGAGAGACTGGAGAGGGAGGGGGAGTGAGGAAGTTAGAAAGAATTGAGAGGGCATTAAGGAAGGGAGGAAGAGAAGGAGGGAGGGAGGGAGGAAAGAGAGAAGGAAGGGGAGGGGAAAGGGGGAGAGGGAAAAGCAAGGAAGAAAGGGAGGGAAGGAGGGAGAAAAGGAAGGAAGGAAGGAAAAAGGAAGGAAGAGAGGGAAAAAGGGAAGGAAGAGGGTGGGAGGGAAAGAAAAAAATCTAAATGTTCAGAGCAATCATTCATCTTTGACAGGTGAGATGGTTCAGCATGCCAAGACCGACAGCCTGAGTCCATCCCAGGAGCCACATACTGGAAGGAAAGAAGTGATTTCTGCAAGTTGTCCATCGACCTCACACATATTTTATGGCACATGTATAAGCACACACACACACACACACACACGCACGCGCGCGCGTGTGTTGTGCACAAGTAAGTAAATGTAATAAAAATTTAGAGAAAGGCAATTCATCTTATTTCCTATAATATGCAGCAGACAGATTCTAATCTCTAAGACACAGATCCTCTGTGTGAACTTATCTATCTTCACCCTATATTTATTTTACCCAGAACGTCAGAGGGTACCTACAGTTTGAATCACATGCTTCTGTAGGAGAAAGAGCCTAGATCTCAGCTCCGAACAAAATGGATATGACATAAGAGAGAGACAAGCAAGGTGTCCCTGTTCATCCTTCTTTCGAGTCTGGACTGGACATTACAACTTTGCTAAAGTAGGTGCAGCTCATGCTCTTATGCCTTGGCTTCCCAGGACTATTTTAGCATGGCAGCATAGCCCACATCCCTCCACAATATATCTGCCAATCACCAGAGGGCTTACCTTTCTTTGATTGACATGGTTTTGCTGGGTGAATCCAGGCTACTGTCGCCCGCTGGCACTTTGACCTCTCCAGAAGCAAACATGGCACAGGGGTTCTTGAAGAGCTTCTCTGCTAGCTGCTCAGAGGACTCCTGCTGCTTCCAGGCCCCTGGGGTTGCCATCGGAACAGAGGCTTTCCTGGCAGCTGTCTCCGTCTTCTCAGAAGCAGTTTCTCCAAACTCTGAGAAGGAGAGCCAGTCAGCATCAGTCTCTGGGCAAACATCTTTCCAGCTGTACACACTGAGGTGCAGTACTGGAGTAAGGTGGGCACATGGTGAGTTGCCCAGGCCACTGCAGCACAAGCCGCTGAGAGAAAGCTAGCCTGAGTCAGCTCTGCTGCCAGTGGGCTTACTGCTCTTAATCAGCACATCTTCATTTCTAGTGAGCTGAACTCACCCCAAGCCCGTCACAACTGACATACAATCAATGTAGGTCAGTCTCTAATGCGGACAGAGCATAAACTACATCATCAGAATGCATGACGAGTCTGGAAACCATGCCGGGTTCAAGTCCTTATTCTCTGTGCTTACTGGGCGCAGGACTTTTGGGCCGTCAACTTTAGTAAAAGGGGTCAACACAGCCTGGGAGCTCAGAAGGCTATTGTGTGAGTTAATGTCACCAGTCACCCGAAACCCTTATCAAGGGGTGTTAAGATGACAGCCACTTTTGCTTTGTAGACTCTATCAGTTCATTGTGTCAGAATTGAGGGGAAGAGAGGTCTGGGGAAAGGACTATGAGTCGCTGACCTTCTGATCGATTCTAGTGATAACCTGTCTCTAGATGTAGTTAAGCAGAAACAACCCAAACACGTGCGAGAAGTCTGTCAGACTGCGGAGCCCTTAGAAAGCCTGGGAGTTAGCTGCAGAGCCTTACCTTTGAGTGAGAACTTCCTCATGACATTCTCCACATCTGCATTCTCCTCCGAGGCCTGCTTATCCTTCAGGTCCAGACTCTCTTGCAAACTGCTTTTAGCAGTGGAAAATTCCTTCAGCTCATCACCAAGGTGTGTGGCAGAAGAATTCCCTAGCTCTAAGCTTCCCCTCCTGAGGTTGGCATACTTAGGCTCCTTCTGACCATCACCCTCCCCGACTCTGCCAAGGATGGGGTAGGAGGGCTCCACTTCCTCCTCCACGGCTCCTCGTGTTTGAATGTGACTGTCTTCAGCAGCTGCAGTCAGAGAATTCTTGCTTTCCGTCTCTCCGGACTCCTCCGGCATTCCTTTGCTCCCACTGTGCTCTGCCAAAGGCCGCCAGGCTTGTGGTTTCAGAATGCTTCTGACTGGAGAGTCTGAGTTTTCCACAGGAGAAGGAGACTTATAGTCAGGGGCACTTGCACTGTTGTCAACAGACGGCTTTCGAAGGTCCCCTGCATATGTGGGAGCAACTGCAGAAGCCATGGTAGAAACAGAGGTGTTCACAGTAGGGGAGAAGGAGATGAGCTTCCCACTCTGCACCTGGGAGTGGGGGGGACACAGTTTAGAAGCAGCGTCACCAGAGGGGACTGGCTGGGGTGGGGATAATACACCTGCAGTATGGCCTCCTGTGATGCCTTACTAGATAGCCAGCCTGCATGGTTACAGAACACACAGAACAAATCACAGACAAACATTCTGGGGAGGCAGCTTGCCTCTGCTTTTATAGTCAACCACAGTGGACTCATTCCAAGCAAGTTATGAACAAGAGAGGAAGTAGCAAACGTGGGTCTGGTTCTTCCTTAGGGACGGGAAGATGAAGCCACTCATAGGCTCACCTGTTAACCCTGTCCTGTACCATAAACCCAAGAGCAATATTGGGCAGCTTTATACAAAGCAAACACACACACACACAGACACACACAGACACACACAGACACACAGACACACACACCCTACACACATACCACCCCCCCCCCCACATACACACCACAGTTAGATCTTACACTCTTACCTGCTCCACCTCTCCAAGTGTGACCGGCTGGGTCTGATACCTTGCGTTCATCCTCCTCTGCCGCACGTCTATTCTGTTTCGGGTGGAAATGGCTTTGGAGACTGGCTGGGACAATTTGTTAAACAAGGCCAATTTCTCTGCTAAGCTCAGAGTGGAGGAATCAGGTTCGCCTGGTTCAGCAGACTCTCTGCCCTCATTTGCCAGGTCCCTGGCTAAAGCCTTCTGGTGAGCAGATGCCTGTAACCTAGAAGCAAGGAAGGGGAGGTCAGCCATACAAAGGAAAACAAAGGAACGCCTACCACCAATCCATATGGTAACTTTCTTTAAAAAGGTCGCATAGTTTGTAAAGAGGTCATTTTCCCTAGTGGATTTGGGCGAGGGGCACTTGGCTGTTTAGCTATTAAACACGACAGAGAGTACAGAGCAAGAACAGGACACCAGCACCATCAGACAGGCAGACTTTTAGCTCTGAATCACAGCCATAAAGGAGATCTCCTGTTTAAGGAATTGGTATCACCCTGGATGTACCTTCCTAGAGAGACATCCTGGATGGCTCCTATCACAGGGGCTAAAGTCACTCCTGCCTCACACATCCTCTACAGACACTGCTCGGAGGCTGCCTCTTGGTTGTGAATGGTTAGGGACAGTGTGGCCTCCTGTCAGTGACACAGTCAGCAAAAGCAGCCTTTTCTCTGTCAAAGTGTGGTTTGCACATACTTTCTCTCCGAGGTTTCTGCCAATTCCCAAAGTTACTTAAATGTAATTCTCTGTAACTTGAAAGGCAAGGAAAATCTCAGGTGATTAAAGACCCCCCCAACCAGCTGGGACTTGGGGGGCCATGGTAGCACAGCTCCAGGAAAGCAGGTACAGAGCACAGAAAACAGCAACAACAACAGCAACAACAACAAGGACAGCAACGACAGTAATAATAATAGCTTCCACTGTGAGGGAGAGGAGGCTCCAGCCCAGGAGGGCAGCATAATTCTCAGCAGGTCTCCAAGACAACACTGTCTCCGGCCCGCAGCTCTGTTCTAAGAAGGATGCTCTGCTTTCGTTCTTATTCATCACTGATCCACAGGGAGCCCCAGACAGGCAGCCTCTGTCCGGATGTCATGAGAACAGTGGGTGAACAAGAGTAGCTGAGGACCGGAGCTTTTCGGGGAGGGCAAGCATATCTTTCTCAGACAGTCCAGCTTCTGGGTCAGACTGCTTCAGCCTGGCTCTGTCATGTAACATCTCTGAGTCTTATTTTTAGCTCTTGTGTTTTGGTTTCTCACAGCTAAGACAAAGTGGGTATTTAAATAGCTGTGAACATAATTTTAAAACACTAAATCCTATAATTTCTACAACCAATCCTAATGTCTAAAGGCATTGTCTCCTGTTTCCAAATTAGAAAACAGGAGTATCTGGTTTTACTCTAGCTTTGCAAGTACACATATTTAAAAATAACTAGAAGTCACCAACATTTCAGTTTCACGTTCATGCTCCATTTTAAAATTAGTCTCTATCTGTTAGTATTTTAGATAAAAACGTCTTTGAGGAATGACCATTTTTATGTTAAAAAAAGATATATACATAAGTCAGTATGACCTTAGTTAGTATTCACACAGGAAGCAGGCAGATGGGCTATATCACAGACATTAATGGTACCTTGCACAAAACAAAACATCAAGCATCTGAGGAACACTCACTGCACTGACTTGTGTGTCAGACACTTGAAAGGCATTTAAGGCTTCCAGATGCACCTGCTTCCTTCCCAGCACCGCGGCACTGGGCACTACATAGATGCACCTGCTTCCCAGCACCACGGCACTGGGCGCTACATAGATGCACCTGCTTCCTTCCCAGCACCACGGCACTGGGCGCTACATGCAGCAGGGTGTGTCCAGTACCTGGAAGGCTGCACAGTGCTTCTAGCTACAGTGGGGCTAGGAAGTCTCGCCATTACGGGGTGGGTGACCCCAGAACACGAAGCAGGGATAGGTTCACTTTAAAAGCAATGGCCAAAGGAGGAGCATTCATGAGGAGAGAGAAGAAAAGAAGCATTAAAGAAGGCATTAGCTGTAAATCCAGAAACGCAAAAGTCAAATATTTTACCAAAAATATTTGCTAAACACTTTGAAGGGGAAATGAATTGCAAAAGAACTCTGGAAAGCAACACAAATGGAAGGAATCAGAGGCACAGGCTGCCCCGAGTAAACAGACAAGCAGAGGAGTAAGCTTGAAAAAGACTCAGCTTAGAGCAAATGGCCTCATTTTAAGAAGTCATTTACAAAGCGAGTGTCAACCACAGCCAGGCAGGAGAGTCCAGCCACGGTTTAGGGTTAGGGTGTCTGCTACAGTGTCTACCAGTCAAGAAATTAATTTGTAAACAAATGGCTGTGCTAAGAGTTGTGGGAAAGTGCACACATGTGTCTGTCTACAAGCACATGAAGAAAGGGAGGAGCCTGAGGCTGGGAGGTGGCTCAGTGGTAAAAGCACTTGTCCAGCGCACACAGGGGTGGGGAACGCCATAAAGGCTGATGACCTCACAGCAGGCTCCAACAGCGAACCTGCAAACAGAGGTTCTTAGGGATGCCACCACTCCACAGAAATGATTTTAAAAACTAATGAAGACTCTCACTTGACTGGAGCTGCTAACTTCGAATGACCCAGTCGAGGCAATCTCAGCATACCAGCAGTGCAGGCCTCTTGTTTTTTGGAAAGTGTCCAGCCGCCAATTAATTTTTGGACACTTTGGCGATGGTTTATAAACAAACTGAATGCTTATTTTTTTTAGAGATATGCACTAAAATATTTAAGGATGAGGTGTCTGTGGTGTGGCTGAAGAGAATGCATATGGAGGAAGATAGCCTAGGAGCCGGCAGTCACGGAAGCTGAGGCCCATCCTTGTTCATCTACTTTCCTGTTTTATATTTTCATTGTGAAAGAGAAAACACAGGGATGAAAATGCTTCAGAGGTAAGCCTAGGACCTACAACAGGTACATCCCATCGCTGTTTAGACAGCAGGAAAAAAAACAAAACAAAACAAAAAACCAAAAGTAAGTGCCTCTCTATGGCTTCCAGCTAAACAGCCTCATTCTTATAGAAAATTCTTGAATCTCCCTTTAAAGATAAGGGCACAGGCCAGGCTAAGAACTGCCCCAGAAACGCACGTGGCTGCAATGACCACTTCCTCCATGGTGATGGGCTGTGTGTGTGAACGGTCCTGCAGGCGACGTAGCCTCTGCTCCACGGCTGCATTTCTTGAACGCCTTTTTGGGATGCTGTGCTCATCAAAGCATTTCTCCATTTCCTGCAGTTAGAAAATGTTGTGAAATCACATGAATTCAAAGAAAAAATTGGGGCAACAAAATGTCTGTCTGCTGCCTTCCTGGAGGATCTACAGAAGGGGACACCAGTGAGAAGCCATCACAATGAACACTTAATGCTGGTTGGCTGGGTGGCTAAAACCAGTCACAACAGACCCTGAAGCGTGGTTTGAGAATGCCAATTGATGTTCTGTGGTAAAGGCTTGCTTGGTCCCAGATTGGTGCTGGTGGAATGTAAGAGGTGGGACAGAGTTCAAGGTTATTGGCCCTCAAGAAGGATTCCAGAATCCTGTCTCTTCCTCTCGTTCTCACTTCTGTTACCAGGTGGTGAGCAGCTTCCTGTGCTACCTGCCCCCGTCATAGAGTCCTTCCTGCCTCACCACAGGCCTGAAGCAACAGAGCTAACCGCTCACACAGAACCTCTGAAGTAGTGTGACAGGATAAACTTTCAGTTTTTTATTTTTTTAAAAAGGTGATAACCTGAGGTATTCCGTTACAGTAAAGGGACATTGCCTAACTCAGCTTGGGGAGAGAACAGCAGGTGCTGTAGGTGAGGAAACATGAGGCTCCCGAGAGTGTGCGAGGTGCCAGAGCCCAGGCATATTTCTCAGTAGAAGTTATGGTTTCTACTAAGCTACACCATTTGGCACACCTTACCCTGAAAAGCAGCCTCTTGGCAGCAACGCTCAGCTTGGCCCGTTCATCCACCTTTTCTTCATCTGTAAAAGCCATGAAATAAAAACTGAACCCCATTAGGAAGCACACACGTTATCTCTGAAATGCTTTTCAAGACTGACCTGACTGTCCCTTGAATCCAAGAAGAGAGGAACTGACATCACAACTGCGATGTCTCCCCTGCCAGGAGCCCATGCTTTCTCCTCAGTGAGTCCTACTAAGTTCCATTGCGATTCAGACCAAACTGTGTCCAGACAGTGGTGTTTATTCAGTAGTCTGTCTGAGGGTATTTAAGAACGGGTCCTAGGAGCACTGCCTTGCTGAGCAATGGCAGAAGTCACTAGTAAAACATACTTTTTAGGTGAAATGGCTGTTCCGTATTGTTCACTGAACAAACCTCTTAATTTCAATCAGAAGCTAAGAGAAGCCTTGTCTGTGCGTTTCAGGTAGGGCTCCCAGCAAGGCAATTTGAAAGAAAGCAAGAAACTGATGGGCTCCAGGTTTCTTCTCCCACAAAGTCACAAATCTTAGATCCAGATTAAATCTAATCTGGACAAAATGTAAAGGAATAAGAAAGAAAGGAGATACTCGCCCTCGACCACTGGCAATTCTGAACCAGAAGGGTACCTAGGAAAGACAGGGACAGAAAATGACAGTGATTAGTGGTGGGCACACAAGCTACACATGAAACATCATGCAAGGGAACCATCTTAAAGACACACTGGTGCAAGCTCTGGCTGGAACTACCAAACAGCTGTGAGCAGACACTGTGGAGCGTGTACACACAACTCCAGCCTGGTGCACACCTTGTGAAGAAAAGGTAGACATGGCAAGAAGTTATGGCATGAGGACTGGGCATACTGCTGAACTTCATAACTTCTATACATTTGCATATGATGGTGTGATACAGAATGTAAATTTAAGAAGTAAGCTGTTTATGAGTCCCGAATTCCTTATGCTCAGTGGAGGATGCTTGATTCAGACACCAGTTTAATGGAAGCATAAAGGACTAAAAGTGCTGACTGAAAAAGCGTTTCTTCACATCTCATCTGTGAGCAATTGGAAACCACACAGAGATCCTTGATAGAAAAGCAACATTCTCTGGAAATACATTTCAGTAATAAAAGAAGTTATCCTCATAGCTGAGAAGGAATAATTCTGGAACCCTATGCAAATACCATCAGGCCCTCCAGGGTAATGAGCACTCTTGTGCTTGAACTGCTAAAAGTACACACACACGTGCCTACCTATCCGACTCCTTTCGTTCTGCTGAAGTTATAGGTTGAGTTCTAAATCGCTCAGAAGTTTTTCTACTTTCACCAGGAGAAAGATAGCGTCTTGGTTTCCGAGACCCTCTCTCCCGTTCCATGGGCAAGCCAATTCCTTCAGCTGACCTCTCAACCCGGGATTGGCTTTTAGGACCACAGGGCAGCAAGTGCAATATGGGGGGCGGAGGGAGAAGAAAGGGAGGAAGGGGAGAGAGAGAAGGGTTGTGGGAGGGGGAGTGAGGGGGAGAGAGAGAGAGAGAGAGGGAAAAGGTTTATGCATCTCAGTGAGTCAAGACAGAGTGCTAGGCTCTACATGCAGCCACCATGCACATCTGCATGTGGGACATTCTAGAGACCCACTCCTCCGGAGCCCCATTAGTAGGCAGAAGCAGAATGGTAGTGTGTGAGCCATTTCCTGTACACTCTGCCCTGCACACACTTGTGAGCTAAGCTTACAGGACACACCATAGGTGGAGAAGTGAATCGTCTGCAAGGACGTGCAAGTGACATATCAAAAGGATGTTGGGAACATCACCTACAGTTCGGGTTTCTTGCTGGCTCTGGTCGACTCCATAAATACATTCCGGAGCTGGGCAACAGAAACTCTGGTGTCCAGAATACTGGCTTCTGCACCAGGCCCTTCTACCCTGGGACTCTGCAGCTCCAGTGCCTGCTTTGGGGTTGCATCCTTGTGTCTGGGGGCCTGGAGCTGCGGGGGACCCGTGTAATCCGAGAGAGAACGGGCCACAACCTTGCGCTTCTTTGGTGATGCCTCCTTTGCGGGACTGGTCGATGTGGCATCTTGGGACACAGGAGCACTCTGAACATACAGAACCATCTCACTCCGGCCAGTTCTCTGAACTTGCTGCTCCCTCTCAGGTTCTACGTTGATGGAGCGAATGGTGGCCTTCTCTAAATCTTTATCATCAGAGGGGTCTTTGTGGCCTCTCACAAGCCCGTCATCTTCTGAGGTCAAAAGTGATTTGCGGTTCCTCTCCAGAGGTTCAGGGGAGAGCTCATCTTCTGCTTTTGACTCATGAATATGGAGTACTGGTGCGTCCCTTGACCCACCTTCTAGAATCTTCAGGGTGGTAGATTTTATAACTTTTGGGGTGGCTGACCCCACCCAGCTGCATTCAGATGAGCTTTCTGGGGTGTCCATGGTCACCACCTTGATGGCATGAACAGGGTCAGCTGGCAGGACACCGCTCCGGCTTGGCCGCAATGAGCTCACTGCTTTGCTGGTGACCCTATCAAAGGCGGAACTTTCTGACTGGATAGACAGGAAATGAGCTGGTGCTGGCTGCTGTCTCCTCTGAGTTAGGGACTCTGAGGTAAGTTCAGGGCTGCTTCGAGCACTCTCCTCTTTCACCAATTTTTCTCTAACTTTAACTCTTAGGAAAAAAATAGGATTTATGTTGCAAGGTATAGTAATCACCAGAGGAATGGAAGCATGCACAGACCGTGGACAGTAGTGGGACCAATTCAGAGAGCACGGGTGAAAGCACATTTGGGCACTGAACACAGACACTTAGGTAACTGGAGGGAAATCTCCACATTCGAATCCATATTCTAGCGTGGTCCAAAAGTTCCATCCCCTGGAAACCTGAGAGTCACATGCTGTCCTGAGCGAGAATGGGCTTATCCCAGGGAAACATCTAGCAGACCCAGGAAGCTTCCTTTATACCTACCACTGCAAGCACTTCGAGCACGGAGGTGGTGCACATGGAGTACGCCCAGGTGTGGGCTGTGGGGGTGGCTGGGCGCTCCAGAGAAACTTACACTCTCGGAGTAGATGCAGCCATGGCACTGACCACCAGATGTGTAGGCATTTGTGGTTATCTTATGCTTTCTCCTGAGCTAACATCACCTCTCATGAAGTGCTGAGCACGCGCAGGCTTTGGATGCTCAGCTGACTACGTCATCTGATCCCAAGACAGGACCACCATGGGAATGTTAGGCAGAAGTATTTGCTAAGAGAATCCTGAGCTCTCATCCTCCCCTTCCCCCGCCCTGTCGCTGCTATGCCCTAATTAAAAAGCAACCCAATTAAAAAGGGACCATCACTCCGAAAAAAAGAACCAAAAAAAAAAAAAAGGGACCATTAGTTGCTGTTTCTAATTTTTAAATATTTGAGATCAAAACTGTAAAAGACGTCAAAAGCTGCAGACCCTATCCATCTCCACAGAAGCCCAGAAACACTGCTGAGGGCCCTACCTGCCCTCCCAGCTCAGGGCTTCACCTTTAGAGGAAACAGTGGGCTGTGGGAGGTGGGGAGGGACGACTGTGCTGCCTGGTGTGCCTGGTGTGCATGAGGCCTTGTATTTAGTACCCATCACACAGAAAGGATCAGTACCACAGGCGTTTGCAGAGCATATGACTTCCTGCTTAGCAAAGAAGACACATTCAATTAGCACCTGTGAGTGATTTTTTGAAATGCCACACTGAAAGGGAAAACCATCTGACCTGAGGTGGTTGGTGACCAGGCACAACTTTCAAAAAGTACACAGAGCTCTTGGGATAGGACAAGAGAGTTCCCGGGAACATGTAAAACTTGCATTTCACTTAGTCGAGTGGGCAAAAGCGACTCTTTAGAACAAACACATTTTAGAATTGTCTTGGGTAGACCTCCTATGATCTATCAAGTTCATAAAACAAGCTCTGCTTTCAAATAGAGCAGTGTCAGTAGACTTCCTCGAGGAAACACCAAAGACACATATAAAGGTATGTATGAGTGTTTGGGAAAAAGCACCCTGGGCTGTAGTTTTCTGAGAACTAGGCAGTGCAGGAGGGCGCTGGTCAGAAGAGAGAGCTGCGGTTAACCCCCTCCCCCTTCCTCCTGAATCCCCCCCATGGATAAGGGGGATTCTTATCTGAGGCGATCTCAAGAGAACAAAGTCAGTGTCAGAAACTCAATGGGACCTTTGTCTGGCCAGTGACTTGTTCATTCTTAATTCTTCCGCCTTTCTCCATCATGAAACGATTGGGGTTTCTGTCTGCTCTTAGGCCATGTGCCCTAAATTTAACTACTGAGAATTAGCTACTGATTTAGAAACAAGAAAACTAAGGCTGGTGCAGAAAAGGGTTATGGGCACGGTAGGGTGTCTCCAGAGGAGAGGTTCATTACCGCCCCCTGTTGGCAGATCGGCAGAGTTGTGAGGAAGCGAGCAAGCAAGGAAGTGAGTTAAGTTAGAGACAAAGGAACCAGGAAGGAGAACATCAGCCAGGGAAAGGGCAATCCGGGAACACGATTAAGAAGCAGCTTACTCCCGAGCACACGGTTTTCAGAGGCGTTGCAAAGAGGAGCATGGCTATGAGTTAAGTGTGGTAGAGCAGGAGAAGCAATGGGAGGAGAGGAGCGTCCACTGTGCATCAGCCACACACGACCAACTTGGGATGTACCTGGAAGGCCAGTTGATAAGTGAGGGCGTGTCGCCTTCAGAGTCTCTCTGCAGAAACCACTCGTGTGTGGGCCTCCCTGTGCTACTGTGCACAAGAAACACGAGTTTAGCACATCGCTGTAAAAATGGTAATGCCCGTGTTCACATCTTTCTACCATAAGCAAACTCCAAAGTTTGCTTGAAGGAAAGAGATTCTCAGGCTGGCTTTTGGAAAGACATAAGTACTTGGTGCATTTAGAGTTTAAATTTACTTATTGGAAGGTTTTGGTCACTTGGCTCAGTACAGAAAACAAATAGTGAAAATAAATGAATCTAAAGCCACTAGAGAAAATGGGTTTTAGTCATGGAATTAAGAGTGTGTTGTAGTCACACTCTGTTGATCCTTACAGGAAGTTGGAATTAAAATAGAAGGAAACTTAACTTTCATGAGCTTCATTGAGACACATGGGTAAACAGACAAATGTAAAAGGTGACCATGAAAAAGGATACACACCAAAGGAAGGAAGTAAATAAAAAGAAACTTTGCCTGTTACACAGCTCCCTTTTATCTTTTTGTATCAGTTACAAATGTCAATTTGTAACCCAGGCCACCCAGATAAATGTCTGACTCCTATAAAGACTCTGAGAGGCAGCACAGGTAACAAGGAGAAAAGGTCTTTATCCTAATCAGGAACAAGCCTTGCATCCATGAAGACATCTGGATCTTAACTCAGTCAGACAAAGTGCGAAACTGATAGTCTCACAGTCATTAAGAACCAGGCTGAGATACTTTTCTGATAAAAATTACAGGCAAGAAAAACCTATATAGGTAAAGTAGCTACCATACATCATATGTTCTTATTAAGGACTTACAGAGAAAGCACGGAAAGCCTGCCCTGAATTCATGCAATAGCCGTGGGTAAACTGGAATGAATGGCTGTAACTCCTGCCTCAACCTCTCAAGTCCTAGGATTACAGGCACGAAGCATCGCTGTACAAACAGGGAGTGGCAGTGCACATTGTGCCCGGCTCGAATCTGGCCTTCATGCGCACCAGCTAAGCACTCTACCAACCGGGCAACAATCTCCAGACTTAGAATTCATTGAGGAGGTGTTGGGAGTGAGCCAAGACCCTGCTGTGCTGAGGGAACCTCCACTGGCAGAAGACTGCGGAGTCACTGGGGGAGAACAAGGAAGCAGAAACTCCAGGTGAATGGATTGGCTTTTGATGTGTGATTGGCCAGTGAGAGCTGGATTTCCATCTGTAGTTGGCCAGAGTCACCCAATGAGACCTCATCCCAAAAGTAAAAACAACAACAACAACAACAACAACAACAACAACAACAACAACATCAACAACAACACCACCCAAACAAAACCTCGTTACAGCAAAGTCTCATGCAGCTCTGATTACAGGAGGGTGGGATTCTCCCACCTCATTTAGTTTGGCTAACTGTTGGGAATCATCTGTGTGGAAGGCTGTTGTTGTACATACAAGTGTGGGTACAGCAATGGCCACACTACTAGACACAGTTTACAATGGAAATCTCTCCCACACACATCGGCTACTATACATTCTAGACTGGCATTTTAGCAAACATTCATATTGAAGTCAAAGGAACTACCACTCGCCAGGAAGGACAGAATTAGATGAAAAACAGAAAGAAAATGAGTTAACCACTTATTAGCAGCAGAACAGCCTAAGACTCCTCTTTGGAGAATGGATCTGAGACCTATTTCCCACACTCTGCCCTAGTGTCCACAGAACACGGTAGCTGCTGCCCAGAGCTAATGGGAGTCAAGGCAGGATGAACACCCAGGTACTACACTTTGCTGCAGACATCTCCACAGGTCATGGATAGATTCCATAGGTCATGGATAGATGGGCAGCAACCACAACCACGAGGACCTGAGGGTCTGGAGACTGTTTCAGGCCTTGAAGCTCTCACGAGGAGATGAGCAGACAGTGAAGGAGGAATGCCCATGGCAGTCTCTGCTCTGCCTTCCTAGATACATTGTATCCTGATACATTGTCCTTTCATCTCTGAATAAGGAAACTGACGGGCAGATACAAGCTCACACTCAGGCTGACGTGTGTGTGTGTGTGTGTGTGTGTGTGTGTGTGTGTGTGTGTGTATGTGTGTGTGTGTGTGTGTGTGTGCGCGTGTGCGCACGCCTGTGCATGTGTGACCTGATATATGTTTACTGAGCTCCTGGTATGGACAGAATACAAAGCTAGATTAGTTCTGAGGAGTAAAAAAGATCAGCTAGGCCACCAAACCCTTGCACCGAGGTAGGTAAGAGAGATACGGTCATAATCCCAGGACGGCAAAGGCAGAGAAAGTCAAATTTCTGCAAGTTCTGTAGGCCAGCCTGGTCTACACAGGGGGTTTCAGGCCAGTCAGGGCTACATGTGTTATTGTATCTCAGGGAAGGGAGTGTGATTTATCTGTGGGCAGGTGCTCGAGACGAGCACTGATTAGGCCCTAACCCACAGCTCTTCTAAGGTCAACTTTCAGCTCTGTTCTCCATGACTTCTCTGCTGTCTTGGAGAAGCGGAGCTGGAGAGGGGCTGGGGTATGGTGAGAAAGAGCTAACGAACACGGCTTTTCTAGAGCGAGTCTGCTCTCAGAATAGGGGTCGAGCTGAATTTCATTTTCCTCCTCTAAGTCACATGACACACAGAGAACGAACGGGGTGACAGGTGGTGCTCAGGCACACAGCAGCTGGGGACCCGAAGGAGAGAGCTTCTGCATTTCCACACAGAATAACATTATTCTCAATAAGAAAATAAAAATTGCATAAACGATTGAAGGAGAGTTTGGTGGGAGCAGGAGTTCATAGTTTTGAAAGGCTGACTAATCCTTAAGATCAGCCGACATGTTGATAATAATCCAGTGTTACTGGTTAACTCCTGCTTCCAGACTCACCCTTCCTGACTCACAAGCAACAATTAACCCCAGGAACGGCCTTCTTCAGAGGACGCAAAACTTGCGGTTCCAAGGGATAGCTGGGCCTGACCTACAGCCCCTACTTCCGTAGAATGTGTTCTCTTCACTTCTTCACGATAAAATGTGCCTTGATTCCCAGGCATGTGACAGGATGAGCTAAGCACCCATCCCTCTATCACTTACAGAGTTTCTCCATCACCTTATAGAATACTACATAATCCCTGAACAAATGCATCACCCGGGTAGACACTGCCCTAAAGCTGGTATTTCACTAGTAATTCAGGGCACTCCTGCACGAGGAAGTGATATCAAAGTTGTCCCATGAAAATCAGAGATTAGACCAGATTAGATTCCTCATTTTCTTAGACGGATGTACTTTTTCTAAGTAAGCATCTGTTGGGCTCTTTGCTCTCTATACGAAACATCTGGGGAGGGGCTAGCTGGTGAGTCTGCTCAACAGGTAAGGTGCTTTCCACCAAACTTGCTGACCTGAGTCTGATGACCAGGCCCCAGATAGTGGAAGGAGAGAATAGACTCCTGTAAATTGTCCTTTGACTGTCACAGGCACAACACAGGTCACACTGCAAACACACATGTCCCATATGTGCATATGCAAAATACGTAAATAAAATGTAGTAATAAAACCCAACTGAAGGTGTTTCAATCCCACTTGGATTCAATCCCAGTTGGGAGGGAGAAGAAAGCAATCATGGAGGGTGGAGGGAGGGAAGGACCTGGGTGAGAGAGGGGAGGGAGAAGAGAAAAGGGGAACAAGATCAGGTTTTGGGGTGGGGGATCAGGAGTGAAGCCAGCAGAATGAACAGAAACAGGCAACCTCAGGAGGCGGGAGGTGGGGATCTCAGCTAGAAGGTACCAGAAACTTAGGAGGTGAGAGAATCTCAGGACTCAAAGGGAGGGACCTTACATGAAATGCTCACAGTGGGGAGAGGGAACTTGTAGAGTTCATCTCCAGTAGAAAGACAGGGCATCAAGTAAGAGGATGGAGCTGCCATCCCACAGTCAAAAACTCCGACCCAGAATTGTTCCTGTCTAAAAGATTAGCAGGGAAAAAAATGAAGAGACTGAGGGAAAGGAGGTCCAGTGAGAGCCCAAATAGGGATCCAGCTCAAGCAGAGGCTCCAAGGCCTGACACTGTTACTGATGCTATGGTGTACTTACATGGCTGCCCTCTGAGAGGCCCAATAAGCAGCTCAAAGAGTCAGATGCAGATACTTACACCCGACCAACAGACAGAAGCCGGGGACCCCTGTGGCTGAATTAGGGAAATGCTGGAAGAAGCTGAGGCAATGCCACAGGAAGACCAGCTGTCTCGACTAACCTGGACCCCTGAGATCTCTCAGACATTGAGCCACCAATGGGCAGTATACACCATCGGATATGAGACCCCTGACACATATACAGCAGGGGACTGCCTGGTATGGCCTCAGTGAGAGAAGATGCACCTAAGGACCTAGAGACTTGAGTCCTCAGGGAATGGCAGGGTCGGGTGGGGACATCCTCTTGGAGACAGGGGAGGAGGCACTGGATGAGGAACTGTCGGAGGGCAGACCAGGGCAGACCGGGAGGGGATAACGACAGGACTTTTAAAAAAAGACTAAAGATAATTAAAAAAAATACGTACAGGATTTCCTTTTATAGAAATAGCTGAACTACATGATGCACTTTTTCTATGAAATGTGTGCTTCTAGGCAAGACACCACTCTACAAAATACCTGGGAATGGTTCTCTCCGTTTCTCAGTGTCAAGTACTTGAGTCCCAACACTGAACAACGGTCCTCAAAATACTTCCTTGGGACGTACAGAATCTAATTATTTCAGAGACTGGCATCTGAGCACCTGAGACTAGATGACTCAGTACATGGTGACAGACACCTGTGGGTCTTCTAAAACTTCAGCATCTGAAATGCTTGCTTGCCTCAGCTTCCTCACTGCCAGGTAAGGTGGAGTAGATGTTTACCAGGGAAACCAACGAAGAGATGCTCCCAACATGTACTTAAAATGAACACAATAAGGACATATTCACATACAGGAGTGTGTGTATACATATGTACATTTAGCTGTGTATCATATACAATCATTACCCCAGAATAAATTTGCTGGACTCTAGGGTTTCAGCCCTTCAGATGTCACCCATAAAACTGTTGCTTGTTTGAATTGAAAGGGTGTTTAGGAATCTACCCAGACATCCAACTGACCCTTTAAGCTAGGTATTTAAGTAAACCATGTTTTCACATGGACAGCAATTTTTTTTCAACTTAAATTTAGAAACAGTGCTTGCCTAACAAGCACAAGGCCCTGGGTTCGGTCCCCAGCTCCGACAAAAAAGAAAAAAAATTTTAGAAACAAACATGCACTGTCTTCTGTCATCTGACTTCTGGAATTTATATCTGCCCTTTTCCTTTTCCTACACAGAAGCTGCTCCTGTGTTTGACTGGCCCTTTTTTCCAGGGCTTTCTCTCAGTTGTGGCTCTCTTTACTCTAGACATATTTATGTAGCAATGCCTTAGAACATATATTTTTATCAGTTAGAATCTTCTCCATAAACAGAGACACTCCCCCACCCCCGTTTGTTCAGAAACACAGCAACAGTCCTGCATGAGGAGTTCTGTGTAAATTTCCCTATTTCCCTGCTTAATTGAAAAGAAGGCACTGACAGAGATGGGGAGGGCAGAGGAAGTAGGGACAGCTTCTAGCTCTTACAGGATCTGTCTGGACACTATAGAAACTACAACTGCAGTGAGGAGACCTTGGGACATCTGTGATCGACAAAGAGGAACAAATGTTCAATGCTTACCTGGCTCGCGCCTCTGTAGACAGTGGGGAGTCACCGGGGAGGCTCGGGGAGGCTGGCTGTTGCAGCGGTGAGCTGGGTATGTGCTTTGGAGACCTGGGCACTTCGGAAAAGGAGGTGCTGCGCTCAGAAAAGAAGGCAGAGGAACCATCTTCTCCTAGTGTGGGCTCTTGGACTCTTCGCTGGTTCTCCACATTGAGCAGCAGCTCCTGGTCAGACAAGTTGCTTCCTAGCGGGGCACCGTCCTGGGACACCACCAAGCTGGTCCTGGGCCCTGACTCCGTCCTGGAGTGCCGGGAACTGGCATCTTTGCTCTGTTCTTCTTGCTTGTCACTTTTCCCTCTTCTCTCAGCTACATCCGGGTCCTTCCGAGATTTGGCATATCGAGACAAGTATTCGGAGTCGGTTTCAGGGTCCAGGGTCAGCCCGTACTTCTCCGCCAGCTGCCGCCTTCTCTCTGCTTTGTATCTTGCGATCCTTTCCGCTTTGGACTCCAGACTGTGGGTGTCCATGGAGCCCGAACTAGGGATGCCCGAGGTTTCTGTGCCGTATTTAGGAGTTTGCTTTTCAAGGGAGGACCCAGGAGTGTCTTCCTCTTCATTGGATCGCCCTGCAAGAAGACCACAGGATGTAACATAAGAGGCCAAGCACAATCTTGTGTACCAACACAGAGTCCACCACACTGTCTGCCACTCACGGAGGGGCCAGCCTAAAGTCACCTCACTAGGCTGGTATCTGCCCCCCACACACTCCCACGGGCCTCTGCTCAGCATCCATTCCCCTTTATTTTTATGTTTTGTTTTTGAGTTTACTATTTCACACGAGGCCAAAGGGCAAGTTCAGATTCTTCTAGGAAAGATAGAAGACACCAGAACTTCTGTGATTTAAAGAGATGGATTGTGGTTTTCACAATGCTCAACAAGGTAATTGCTCTTACAGATGTGGCTTTGCCCAGTTTCACACACACACGCGCGCGCGCGCGCGCGCACACACACACACACACACACACACACACACATCAAAACTGTTTAATTATTTGAGAGCATTTGAGACCCTTAAGTCGCTTGCTAGGCTGTGAAATCAATTACTACCCTGCTCTGAGAAATACTGACTTGTTCTTCATTTGGAATATTTCTTCAGCTGTGTCTTTTAAGTCCACGTGAATGAAATATACGCCCATGTTTACAAGTTCCCAACAACTTCTTTTGGATTATAACAAGATTAACCAGAATTTACTTTTGAGGTTGGAATGAAATGGGAAGAGGAATCCGTCCTTTCCTCGTCTCTAGAGTAGCTCAGTTCCTACTGTAAATAATTCTTTCTTGGTTGTGCATGCCTATAGCACCAGCATGTGGCCGAAGCTAGAAGCCAGTGAGTTCAAGCCAGCTTGGGCTACATAACTTACGTCTAAAAATCAAGACCTAATTTGCTCACTATATCTGATGGTTAGGTTATATGTTATATGGATGAAGACATTATGAACACAGGGGTTTGTTTCTGGTAGTTTTATCTATTCTTGGCTCTCCCATGGTTCTTTATCAAAAGTCATGAATGGCAGCAAATTTAGCATGGAACCATGAGATCATGAGCGCTTTCTGAAGAGGAACCTGGTCAACAATGGCTAAAAGAAGCACCTCAGAGTCTGAGCCTGGGACAGAACCGGGAAGCTCAGCCATGAGCGAATATACTGTTGCCTCCAAGGTCAGGTCGGGTAACCAATGTTCATGACCAGGCATGCCCAAGGAAAAGTCAAGTCAGACACAGCATGTTGAAAGTTAATATGCAATACATTTACACACATGAAAATAGAAGGCTTCTGTTGCATGAATCCTGAAAGTAGTGACCGAAATCACGCATGGCCAGCCTTGCTTTTAACTTCTGCTTGGAGAAGCCATCCCTTTGCTGGGCATCTGGACACCTAGTATAACCGAGGGACACAGCAGGATACTTCCTTTACAGATAGACATTTACCAACAGTCTTTGACGCAGATCCTGTGGTGAGGAATGAGAGTGTGGGGAGATGGACACTATGCCTGCCCCTGGTGAGCCTCTGTCTAGAGGGGTCTCATGGCCAGAATACTTAAGCACCGTATATATGCACAAGTGCGTTGTTGGATAGGGTGGTTAATATTACTCTAAGTGGACTCAGAGTCATTTCCAGAGAGGACTAACTGAGAAGGAACATCTACCCTGGTGTAAGTGGTACCACCCAAGGGGCTGGGATCCCAGACTGAACAAAAGAGTGGAAAGGAAGAAAGCCAAGGGAACGGCAACAGCTTCAGTCCTGATTCCTGACCATGTGTGTATGTGACCAGCTTCCTCTCCCTCCTCACCACAACGCCATGCCTTCGGTGCCATGAGGGACTGTACTCCCCAGACTGTGAGCCAGTATCGGCTTTTCCTTCCATTAGCTGTGTTGGTTGGTATTTTAAACTGGGTATCAGGCGTCTCATTCTCCAGCACTGCAGGATCATGAAGGTAATGTTCTGGCATGACAAGGGCCCTGCCTAGCACTGTCAGGTTCTCACCAGTATGAGGGCTTGCAGGATCTGTGGCGCGCATGTATCTGGGCGTGTCCTCTTCCAGCAGCCGGTGAGTCACTAGCCCTGTGCAGCTCTGCAGCAGGATAGGCTGGGGGTCATTTTCTATTCCTTCTAAGCGCCTAGCAATTCTTTCTTTTCTGCACAGTAGAGCAAAGAAAAGCACAGTGAGGGTGGACTGAGGCCAAGGACAGACTCCACCATGCCGTGATAAACGTCTCTGACCACCAGTGGCACAGCACAACATAGTTTACCTTTTCATTTCTAAAAAGTCTTTTCTCTTTGGTTCGAAGATTTTTCTTAATTCTGCAACTGCAACAGAGCAGAAAAGAATTAAAAAACAGTGCGGTGTTTAGTGGCTAGGTGTGAGTATCATTTACTCCTGCAATGTACCTTCCTACCAGACAGGACTCAAATGCTGGTTCTCAGACCCCTTGTTTATTTTCAAGTAGGAAGGGAGACACTAAACACATAGTATGTACACGCAGCACCCACCTCCTAACTAACTAACCAACTAACTTACCAACCAACTAACTAACTAACAGGTAAACTCAGATGGGCTAAAACAGTAAGGCTTATTTTTATTTGTAAGCCCTCATTAGTAAACTGGTTTTTATGCTTGTTTGTTTTTC
Organism: Rattus norvegicus; assembly: GCF_021556685.1. NCBI lineage: Eukaryota > Metazoa > Chordata > Mammalia > Rodentia > Muridae > Rattus > Rattus norvegicus. The sequence continues at coordinate 59,034,096 of NC_141550.1, forward strand.
TTGCAAGAAATCCCAGTATCTACCTATTTTAAATTTTTGTTATGTTTACTGATGTATAGAAGCTTTTAGCTTGTAAAGCATTTGCACAGTCTATGCTTTGAACTCCCTGGGGCCATCTGTAAGTTCCTGGCTTGCACACACAGCCACTCCTCTGTCAGCCTGTCATTTAGTCTGTAAGCATTGGCCAGTACATAACTGTCTTCCTTTAACTGTAGTTGAGAGCAAGTCCTGAGCCTCAGCAAAGGCTTCACTGGAAGGAAGTGGTAACATCTGCTTCTACACTATAATCTAGGAGATGATGTCATTCTTCTAGAATCACTAAGAACCAAGGAAAGTGCTTTGTGTGATTGAGGGTTTTAGCAGGGCACTGACTACAGGACAGACCAAGATGACAAGAAATTGCTTCTTTGCAGAGATGGCCAAAGTTGGCAGAGAATGGCTTTTAGCCCGTCCCTGTCTTTACTACATCAATTTTCAAAAGCACCCGAAGGCCAGGAGTTAGCAGAAAAAGAAGGTCACAAAGCAGAGCCATCAGGCTAGGGGAGGAGCCATCAGGCCAGGGGAGGAGCCATCAGGCTAGGGGAGGAGCCATCAGGCCAGGGGAGGAGCCATCAGGCCAGGGGAGGAGCCATCAGGCCAGGGGAGGAGCTAACTGGATGGGGAAAGGCTTGCAGGTAAGGAGAGAGGCTGATAGTTTAGGGTTAACATTTTGATAGGTCGACTCATAGGAGGAACACAATAAAGGGGCAATTAAGACATGGCATTTAATTAATTAGTAACTGCTGTTGCTCTGCTAGGGACTGAAACCATAGCCTCCTGCATGCTAGTCAAATTCTCTGTCGCTGTCAATTTCTGTTGTTGCTTTTAAAGTGGCCATTTTAACAAGTCAGAACTACATATAGATAAATGTAATTTTCATAATGGCCTTTATGCTGGGAGACTAAAGCCTGCCTGGTGTTTATTTTTAAGTGGCATTTGCCTTAAAACATTTGCTGATGAGGATAGAGACACAGCTCGGCAGTGACAGCACTGGTGCTCTGGTAGAGGGCTCAGGCTCTATTCCCAGCACCCATGTGGAAGCTGGGGGTGTGGTGGGAGGGATGGCCTTGCCAATATAGAACTGTGCCAGACAGTTCTTATCATCTACAATGGAACCAAATTGTTCCCTTTCACACTTACGTTTTGGTCACAATCCTAGAGGTTAAACACAGCTTTGTCTTGGATGCAGCTGGGTGTCTGCATCCTCTACAATAACTCCTAACAGCTTGGTGGAGCTTGTCATCCCATGCCTAACAACACAGACATCTGCGTGCAAATCTACTAGAGCACAGTCCTGCCCCACTGCACAACACAGCTTAGCCATCTCCCTTCCTGAACACTCAAGGCGAGCAGCCCATTTCCTCCCCTGACAGACAGCCTGCTTTCTACAGTGTCTGTCTCTGAGCTCAGCTGTGTTCTCAAAGCAGCAGCCCAATTGGGCTCCGTATCACATAGCTCTCAGTGTGTAGCATGTTGAGCATCCCTTGTGCCTAGCCTATAAATTAAATTTGATCATACACACACACACACACACACACACACACACACAGAGGAAAGAAAGTGGTACAGTGTCAGCACTGTCCCAGTTTCAGACCCCCTGGAAACATGGGGCACGTTTCCTCCATATTGGGAAGTGCTATAACTCTGGTCTTCCGTCCTATGATATCTGACGTATGGCCTTTAACTCTGCACGCCATCCCTCTGGCGCAGCATGTGAGGCAACACAAATTTCACCTGACAGCTGTCTAAGCACAGAACCCCTGAAGCAGGCCCTGGTTTAGGTTTGCCTCACAGTCCAATCCCTGGAGCCCTTTCAAGGGCCCCTCCTCAGGAGAGTGGGCAGATCATCCGCTTAGTCTCTTGGGAGACATTCCAGGTTGTCTGTGCGTGCCTTTGAAACTGGATTTGGTTTCTATTAAAAGAAAATGTCTTCTGATCTAATTTCTTCTAAAAATTTCCCCATCCTTGAGCAGAAACAAAACAAACAACCCTGTCCTTTCCCACATCTGCTTTTTCTAAAGGAAGAACTCCATTGCTCTGTTGGGATACAGACATTTTGGATCCAAGCGATCATTCCTCATGCTACTGTTAATGTTGGGGAAATAATGACCAGGCAAAGTTTATATCCTGTTGGAGGCAGAAGCAAAGGGAGCCAGTTCTGACTGCATGCAGGTAGCCTGCGTCGGGTGCACCTGTTGCCAGTGGACCGAGCATCTCAGAAAAGATGACTGTTGAGGCCGCTCAGACGGCTTAGTGGGTGAGAGCTCAATCCCCAGGACCCACATGGTGAAAGGAAAGAATTAATTCACATACACAGAGTTGTCTCTGGAATGTGCACACCAATAAACGTATATACAAACAAATAATAATAGTTTTTAAATTCAAAAGACGACTGTGATATTGTATCCACCAGCTCTGTGTTGCCTACGAGAAAGCCAGACCTGTGATGTGTTCAGTCACAGTACTCGGGAGGCAAAGGCAGGTGGATCTTTGTGAGTTCAAGGGCAGCCAGGGCTAAATAGTGAAAGAGAGAGAGAGAGAGAGAGAGAGAGAGAGAGAGAGAGAGGAGGAGGAGGGGAAGGGGGAAGGGGAGGAGGAAGAAGAGGAGGAGGAAGGGAGACCGAGGGGAGAGAGAGAAGCTCTCGAGCATGAAGCCTCTATTTTGGGGGAAGCAGCCCTGGGTTGGTGAGGGGCAGAGGGAGAAGAATGGGAGTTTAGGAGAGCAGCTACCTTCAGGGAAAGGTAACTTGAATTTTTCTTAAAAATATTTTTAATTTTATTTCATATTTTTCATATAATACAATTTGACCATGGTTTTCCCTCCTTCAGCCCTCCCCAGATCCACCCCCCCCCATACCCATCCAACTTTATGTCCTTTCTCCTCCCTTTTTAAACATATGAATGGTTTGCCTGTATGTATGTGTGTGCACTACGTTGATGCTTAGTCGCACAGAGGTCAGAAGAGGGCGCTAGATCCCAGGAATGGAGTTGCAGATGGTTGTGAGCCACCATGGGAGTCTGAGAGCCAATCCCAGGCCCTCTGCCAGAGCAACTGCCCTCAACCACTGCCAAGCCATTGAGTCATCTCTCTAGATTCCTAGGTAATTTTATTTCTTGAGGCAGAGTTTTGTTTCCCCTCCTGGTCCACCTCACAAACCCTGGAATTTGAGGCTTGGACCACCCAGCCTCGTTCCTGTGATGTTAGGTGTCCTGCATACCAGGCAAGCACTCTACCAACTGGGCTACATCCCCAGGCCCCTTAGAACAGTTAAAGACAAAAGAGAGACTATGGACTGTGCTCTCTTCAGCCTCCAGCCACAGCCGGGGGGAAGAATCATAGACAGAGGGGGTGCAAAATTCAGGAAAGGCCCCTAAACTGATCTAGTGCTTGGGAGAGGGAAGGAAGGGACATGGAGGAGACCAGACAAAAGCGTCAGGGAGGAGTGTGCTCAGACCTTGCAGAGCCATGGAGAGAAGCCCTTACCTTTAGGGAGTGCAGCTAAGCACTTGGCATCAAGGCCTCTCCGGTGGTTGGCAGGTTCTTCTTTATCATCCAAGGAAAACTCTTTCTGAAAGCTAAAAGTCATCCCATTAACGTTGTATTAAATTAAGACCAAGGTTGAATACCGAGCAAAAGAAAACGCTAAGCAGTAAAACCAGGTTTCCGTCCTGCATAAGTGTGTGTTTTATACTGGTGACATTTTTCATTTATTCGCGTTCCTCTTAATAGGATAATCTGTGATGTGTGTTCGACTGTGCAATTACACTGGCACAAGCAGCAGCTTGGTGTGTGGTGGGGAAGACCCCATTGAACCTGTGAATTGTCTTCCTTTATTCAGACGGGCAACACCCTCTTGATCCCGGAACAGATGAGTATGTTAGGTTAAACCACCCAAGCCTCAGTCTGTTCCTCAGAAGGCCAGCAGCTTGTTGAAGCAGTCCTGATGCCTTTTCCAGGGTTAAATTATATTGGTATTACGTGTGCCTTCAGGCCACCAAACAGAGGCACAGGCAAAGGGGAGGAAATACCCAGGAAGCCTTGTTATGAACACAAGAAAGGAAAAGAGAGACTGATAGAGGAAAGGGGGCATGTCCTGTCACATGTACGGACCCTAACCCCAGCTACGAACCCTGCTGTCTCCTCAGGACTCCATGGACACACAATCTGGAGGGATCTAAATGCATGGTGACTGGCCTGCCTGCTTTGTGTTTGTTGCTGTGTTTTTAATATTTCCGCCAGGGCTGGCTTCTTGCTAATCGCCCATAGGTAAATTAGAAGCCAGGGAAGGTAAAACGCCTCTGCTGCTGCTCATCTTGTGTGTACACAGACCCTATGCTAACAATACCTTTTACACTTGGTGCCCTGCCAGGTAGGCCACTATGGTCAGGTCACACAAAATAATAGTCCAGGCTTCTGAAGTCTGGTGTCCCATTCAGCCAAGGTCACTAATCCAATTTACACTCTTCTTATCCTTGAAAATAATACCTACCTCTCTCCTCGTCCTTATCTTTTTTCCCTCATTTATCAGCTTCATTGCAGTTAAGATAATCTGCTAGGAAAAGGTTAGGGAACGAGCCCAACGTACCATTAATGACAGGCCTAGACATGGCCCATGGGGGAGCCAAATACTAGGTTTGTACTTTTGTTAACTGCCATCTAATTCACTTTATCTTTAGATGTGCATGGAATATACCAGAGACTTTCATGTAAGGTATGTTTATAAGATCCACTCTCCAATTTCAAATGCAGAGTCGGATAACTCGCTACTACAATGTGAAGGAACAAAATCGTTTGTAGTAAAAGTGCCAGCGTCACAATACATTAGGGACAAGAGCATCTGAGGGGAAGGGAGGCTGGCCTAGGGGTCAGCTCCTCCTAGCACAGTGCAGTACAGGTTGAGCCCCACCCCAAGCGCATCTGGGATGACTGCACGTGCATCTAGGATTGTCTGACTGTGGCCTGCGGCAGAGGGCCCCGTGCAGCTGCCTGCTGTGCTACATTCTTTCCCTTTTGCATTGTTTTATCTCAGCAATGAGCAACAGGGTCTGACAGAAGGTAAATTAGATCAGTATCCACAATGCCCTGAGGGGAAGAAAACTGCAGGTGCAGTTGAAAGAGAGGTGGTTAGACTAGAGGAGAACTCACAAGGATGGGCGGGCGAGTGATGCAGACAGGCAGGGGAAGAAAGGAAGATGGGTGTGGGGGAAAAATGACCGAAAGGGCAAGAATAAGCTTTTTCCTCATAAAAAAAAAAAGTAAAAAACTCCCTAAGGGCAGATTCAAAAGACAGAGGAAGATGAGAGAGAGAAACAGAGCAGTGGCACCTGCTAAGATGGCAATCAGTTACAAATGTCACAAGCACATGGTTCTATTTCTCAACGGGTTCCCAGAAAGTGTGGAGTACAGAAGAATTGATATTGCCTGGGAACACTGCTAAGACATGCGCGCGCGCGCGCGCGCGCGCGCGCGCACACACACACACACACACACACACACACACACACACACACACACACACACAGGAACTGAACCTGGTATTTTGACAGGCTATATAGGAACTGTACCATTGAGTCACACCACCAGCTTATACCCGTGCGTGTGTGTGTGTGTGTGTGTGTGTGTGTGTGTACGCATATATGCATGCATGCATGTATATGTATATATGTATGGATTATATATAACTAAATAATACCTTGAGGAAAAACATACTGCCAAACAAACTCAATGGGCTAGAATCTAAGAGCTTGAGAGGTTGTGCACACAGACAGTTCACTGGGAAGCATTTGCCTAGCATGTGTGTGAGGCCCTAAGTCCCACTCCCAGTCTGTAGAAGGAAAAGGGGGATTTAAGGGATCATCTTAAAAGCCACCACACATCTCCAAAAACGTATGAGCCCTCAAACACAGGCCACGTTACCTTGCAGCTTTTCTTTGATGTGGGAATCCCAGGAATCCTAAGTTCTTTTTGTTGAAATCTAAGGGGAAAGAAATGGCATGGTGTTAAAACAGTTACACAGTGGCTTAAGACATTTCAATGGGAAAAGGACATTATCAACCAAATAACAAAACGGACAACGTCTGGGAAACTCCTTGCAGAAATCTTGCATACCAAGCTCTGGTTTGCTTTCCTCTCTTCTGAAGAAGCCTGGACGCAGCTCATGGGTTAAACGAATATCCGACATCCTTCAGGGCCATTTCAATTGTTATGGCAAAAAGAATAACTTGAAACAATCAAACACTAAGTAACAGCTACATGGGGGTGGGGTATAATTCAGCAGGTTGGGTCAAGATAGTCAGAAATGGTGATGTAGTTTGCCTGGGAGAGTTGAGGTTCCTGTAGAGAGGGTGGGAAGGTAGGAGGGAAGAGCAAGGGCTACCTCGCTACGTCTCTTCTGTTTTCTTAAAATCTAGATAACAGCACATGTGCATGGTGCGTGGGTAAGCCTGTGCCAGGGCACTGGTGTGGAGGTTGGAGGGCAGTCCGAGGGAGTCAGTTCCCTCATTCTACCATGTGTGTCCTTGGAATTGAACTCGAGTCATTGAACTTGGCAGCAAATGGTGCCCGCTGAGCCACACCGGCGGGCAGACTCATTTATTTCGAAGACAGGATATATGAAGCAAAGGCAGCTGGTAACAATTCCATACAGGAAAGTCACACATCCAGGGTGAACGTGTTAATGAAAACCAGGCAGAGACAGGATTTATAACAGTTCTCACAGCCAGCATCCGCTCTGCAGTTATAGGCAGTGACCAAACACAAGCAGACTCGGGACAGAAACTCCTTCCCCCAAGGAAGTGCCTTTATGGTTTACTAGTTGGGATCAGAGCCCAAGGGGGGAAACGTACAGGCTACAGCAGATGCCAACATTTCTTTATCCATCAAAACACATATCAAGTCCTAAAAACTCGAAATTACGGCCAATATGGAGGCACTGGAAAGGACGTGTATAAGTCAATTAGACATCCAGGCTTTTGTTCCAAGTATACAAGCATCTCGTCAGAACAATCTGAAGAAAGACAATTATGACCAAAGGGTGATTGAATGTTACGAAAGGAAGTACCTGAACTGTTGTAGCCTAGTCCCAATAGAGTACTTGTGCTGCGAAATATCCTGGCACCTCACTTTTGTTCCGACACCGTACTAACTATGTAAAAGCACTCAGTCCACAGATGGGAAATGCTTGTCTTTCTCCGGACTGGAAAGGAAGCCCAGGAAGAGACAGTGTCCTCTCCAAACTGTCCCACATGAAGACTTAAGGAAAAGAAGCTCACCCACCACTGTCTGCTGGAAATAAGTTCACACGAAAGACATGCAGTTTCAGAAAATATTTTAGGTACAACTTGGCATATTCGCAATCTGATCCAAAGTTTGGAATCTAAATTAGTAACGTTTGCTGTATAAAAGCGTTTGTGGCTTTGCAATAGAAAGATAAAAAGACGTTTTCCAGCAATTGCATGCTGTAGTTAGGAACTTCGATAGTTAAAGCATCGTTTCAGACAGTTGCAGGACTAGGCGGATGCTGGAGGATACTGGGTTCCGCAGCATATTAGGAAATGGATACAGAAATGAAATGCATGTTCCATATCCTCCCATCTTACCTTGTTTCTCAGAAAATCTGAAGGCTCCCAGGCAGCTAGAAAGCCCTGGGCTTCTGATCATGGCTGTACACAGAAGGCTGGGCACTATCAGCCTGATTTGACAGTTAATTCCCAACCAGCAATGGCCTTGAGGCCGTCTAAGCAAAACTGGGTTGCAAATTTCCAGAGTGCGGGGCTAGTGCGAGCAACCAGGCATGCGTGGCTTTGAGCTCACAGTGAACACAAAGCAAAAGGCTGAAGCAAATCAAACCCCTTCATCAGATTACAAGCAGAAATTAGAACTAGAGATGCTGCTGTCCACAGAGCTCCAGCAAGGGGCATTTCGGATTATGCTACAGCCAGGCAGGCCACAGGGTATCAGAGAGTGCTTTGCCCAGTAAGACAAGGCTGAGACCTAAGTATCAAGTCAGTGTCGAGAAGAACTCTCCCACTTTTCCTAAAAACAAATAGCCCCAAGTAAGCAAACTCCACAGATGTGTTGGGGTGCGGTGAGGTGCCTAAGTGTTCCCAGGCTGCCCCATGCTTGGCTTTGGCTGAGCTAAATAAAATATTTCGCTTAACCAGGAGCCAAACATTCATACTTAATAAGATTTATAAGCAACATATGAGCAAAACCGTGGAAAAGAAAAGGCAGATAGTACCAGGAGAGTCAAACATTTTAATTTGAGGCAGAAGCCATTCGGCTTTAGCAATAAGGGGGCTGCCTGCCCTGTTCTAAATGCAGCTTGCATCATGCAGACTCAGATCTGTATGATGAATTTGGGAGAACAATGGAGAGTAATTAGAAGTGGGTTGTTTCCTCCCTACAAATGGACATTAAAGAAACTCACAGGAAACAGGCTCCATCAGAAGGTAAGGAAACGAGGCTGAAGAGATAATCTGCTTACAGAAGACAGCTTGGCCAGATGGAGCCATGGCACCAATCGGGAGTTGGCTGAGGTCATTGTTGCCCCAACCCTATGCATAGGCAGGGACCTTGAGTTTGTCTGCCTTTGAATCTTTGGTCCTGAACATTTACTTGTATCTAAGTGGCACCCAGTAGGTTGGCAGTAAATATTTGCAGAGTGACCATATAAAATAATGGGATAGTGATTTCTGAAAGTTAAAAAGAGCCTACCATCAAACCAGATCAGCTTAAATACCAATACACTCCTGCTGAAAATGGAGAACCAGTGGATGGACGAATGGATGGAAGGATGGACAGATGAGTGTGCTACTCTTTGAAATTAAAATGTTCCTCTACATTATCATGTAAAGGAACACTTGGTTGCTAATCAGTGGCACTGTTTGGGGAGGTTATAGAATGCTTAAGGAAGGAGGTGTGGCCGGCAGAGTCCACTGAGACATGAGGAGGCTCAGATATACAACCCACATCAATGGATCCCATTGTGCTTTCCTGCCAAGATGAACTGTGTGCTCAGGAGCTGTGATCCAATATAAATCCCTTCTCCTTTAAGTTGCTTCTGTCAGGTATGTTACCACAGCAACAAGAGAAACTAAGACAGTGTATACTACTACAGAACACCAGTGGTCAGGGGCCTTGTGACGTTTTCTCTACATGCCCAATTATCTCTTGTAAGCCTAAGAAGAAATGTGGTAGATAAGGTTTGTTAAAAATAAAAGTTTGGAGGATAAAGCCCATGGGGGAACTGTGTAAGTGCTGTGGATGCAACCAACTGTTGGGGAAATTGATGTCACATGAACTCTGCAGAGTGGAGGAAAGGATGCCTGGGGGCCAGAATTGTTGGCTTCACCTATTAGTCCCAACACAAAGCAGATTGATTCATGGAAGGAAGGAAGGGAGGAAGGAAGGAAGGAAGGAAGGAAGGAAGGAAGGAAGGGAGGAAACGAATGAATGAACGAACTTCATCTCTTTAATAAAACAATGGGTATAAAATTTTATCTACTACTAGTATTCCACTTGTAGGAAACCAATTGAGATCAAAGAAACTTACATTTCCTGTCAATAGAAACATCCACAAGTGACGGGGAGGTGGGAGACAGGGGATACTTGCATGGGGAGATAGGAGGAATGCTTGCTGTGGTATGACAAAGGGCAGCTCAGCGCACTACTGTGCTCCAACTATGGAGGCTCTTGTAATTCAAGAAACAGCTGTCCTTGTAGAGGTCTCTCCCATGGAGGAGAAATGGAAACAATCCCAATCAGAAGGAGAGTAGCAAGTATCAACTGGTAGGTGGCGGCTCTACTTGTGATGAGGTGAAGACCTGCACCTGTTATATCTTCACTTCATGCTTGGTGCTTGCCTCCTGGACCCACTGTGTCCCCCTAAAGCCTTCCAGGGAGGGCCTATGGTAAGACATGTACAGACATGCCTATGACCCCATCTGCAGACAAGAAAGCTGTGATGGACGATGTGGAGACATTTCCTGGGAAGTCTATTCACCACAGCAAGTGAGGGCATGGGCAGACCAAAGAGAACACTTCCTCCATGTTCATCTTGCTGTGGCAGTAGGTTGACAGACCTCCTGTACAGGGAGCATGAGTGAGGTGCTATCCACAGATCATGGTGCAACATAGGTGGTTTCATTACCTGGAAGTTCCCTGACAACTCATGGGATGTTATCTACCGAAGAATCCCCCAATCAACTGTTCCTTTATAATATAACCCAGAAAGGGACCTTGTGAGGGTCCTCATAAGAGAGTGCTAACAGGCATGGTCCTCCAACAGTCTCCTGTGTGGGGGGGTCACAGATGCTTTGATTCAAAATGGCAGTGGTTTTGTCTAATGCAGAGGACTATGAATCTATGGGGAGATGGGTAAGGATACTTGCTGTGATATATAACAGATATAATATATAAATACCTATGAATGGATTATGTTAAAAATGTTCTTCCTTCACTTTCACCTTTTTCCCTCCCTCTGTTCGTTCCTCCCTCCCTCCCTCCCTCCCTCCCTCCTTCCCTCCCTCCCTTCCTGCCTTCCTTCCTTCCTCCCCTCCAAAACAGGGTGTCTAGAATCTCCGGCCAGCCTCAGACTCACTCTGTAACCTAAGGTTGAAACTGAACTCCTAAACCTTCCTTCTCCACCTGTGGAATGCTGAGATTACGGGCAAGTATGACTTGTCTAGTTTATGCACTGCTTGGGGTTGAAACTAGGACTTCATGTATGCTACGAAAACATACTAGCCCTGAAAATGTATTTCTAAAAGCCAAATTTTCTGGAGAGTGGAAACAACAGAGGGACCGGCAGTGAGGTCAGATTTGGGTGAGAATGCTTGTGGCTTCTCTCTCCGTTGCACAAACAAATGGTGGTGACTGTACATTAATCGTGTAGGTCTGGTACTCCTGTGACAGCCTTGTGATGCCACCTTGCTCCTCTCCATGAAGACAAAAGCTCGTTCAGCTTTCTGGAAAACTGAAGTGACTGGAAATGGACACCACAGAATGGTGTGGAGCAGCTGTCCAGATACACACCACCCTGAGCTAGCAACAATGTTGAAAATAAAGATGTGACACAGTAATGATTTTACCACAAGCAAACACAGGCTTGTAGAAATGATGGCTGGCTTGAAATTCCAAGTCTGAAGACAGAGCTTTATTGCCTCACAAAGGAGTATGTTGTATGCCAGAGCAACAGTAAATGCTGTTCCCCTGTTCTTTGGTGGATTTTATTTATGTGCTTAATCTGAGGTAGAAAGGCCTAACTTGAGGGAGTCCCACCAGTGGGAGCCCATTTAGGCTCCCTCATTTCCCTGCTATCACATTAGAGTTCTTCATGCATTCCAAATTCTAGTCCAATTTCCCCACTGTGGGCTTCCTGAAGTGCTCAGCAGATTCTGTCCCATAGTAATATTTCGTACAAGCTGCAAATAAAATTTTACCTTCCATCATGCCGTAGGGTAATTTGAAACAGGCTATGTGTGCAGGGATGAAAGGGCGGAAATATTTTCAACAATAAGATATATTACAACTCATAGCTACCTCCTTTATCAGATGTGTTGAAAGAAAACCATGCCAAACTTCTTATATAGCAAGATACCTTCTTTGAGGTAAAGGCTTACACTGAAATCTTCTTAAAGATTAGTGTCTTTAAAATAAAACTTCAAAGGAAAAGTGTCAGCAATTGTCATGAAAATCAAGTTTATAGATTTCAAGTTGAATTAGGGTCTCTTACTACTGATTGGTGGGAAGAAAGGTTCGGGCCCCTCAGCAAATAGACAAGGGATTCCCAGAGTAAGAGCAGAGGAGCAATGGGAAGTTCATGCTTAAAAAGCACCCTGGGGATAAGGGTGCAGCTCACCAAGTCACGTACCTGCCCAGAATGTACAAGGCTCTAGGAGGCATGACTGCCAGGATCACAGCATGAACAGAGGAGTAAAAGACATTAAATGAATACTGAAACACGCATACAAAGCAACATTATCTAGCCTTCAAACAGAATGGTGTTCTGACACAGGCTACATGGGTGAACCCCAGCTCCATTTATTGCACGGCTCCATTTATTGTTAAGTTCCTACAAGAGTCAAATGCAGAGTCAGGGAGGAAAGAGGTCCAGGAAGAGGAGGTGATCTCTCAGGTGTGTCCAGAGGGTCCAGGGAGCACTAAGAACACATGTAACCGTGTGAAGCATGAACACATAGTGGTTCTGCAACAGGACTTGGCCAATAAAGTCCTAGCAATTACTGGGCGGAATATAAAATACTATGACACATGCAGCAGCTTCACTGAGGAAGGGCTCTCACGCAGCAGGAGTGCGGACACCATCTCGGTTACCAAGAGAGGTGGAAAAGGTTTCACTGCACCCCACACCATACTCACTACTTCATGGTTTTTATATGGCCAGATGCAAGGAAACTCCAAACTATCAGGAGGGCTTTTATGAGTCTGAGTCAGATGGTGAACATACGTGATGGATCACAGATGTCCTGGAGCGATAGGAGAGCGAGTGGAAGGAGCTTTGACTATAACTGGGACCCTTGAAGGGCACCTCACAACACTGGCCTAAGATTAGATTATACAGAAAAATGTCCTTGTTGGGTTGAAATGGTTAGATGTGTCTATACAAACAAGAATGTTAAGTGGCTCTCCAAATCACATGCTTGTTAAACGTGAAAGCCTTCTCAGCCCAGCGGGATTCCAGTAAAGTCCAAAGTTGCAACATCAGTATAAAAGCAGTGTGATGCCCAAACTCAGAGGACAAGGGATTAGAATTGTGACGCTTCTGGGAGAAAGTTCTGGTGAGCACACTTATCTACGAGGGAGCCCGAGAGCAGGAGCTGGGTGTGCAGGGCACGCCAGTTGGAAGCACAGCTTGGAGCAAAGAGGTAAATGGATCCTGTCAGACCACCACGAGGAAGCAGGGAGGCTCTGGGCAGTCTCTGAAAACACCAGAGTCAGCTCTCAAGTTCAGGAGAAGAAAGAAAACAACTGAAGTCTAGACTCCCATCATCTGTTGACACAGAGCTAAAATAGATCCTGTCAGGTTTTCCGACAGGGGAAAAACACCTAGGCATGGAGACCTGATAACCCAGCATTTCTTCCTATGTGCCTATGTGGCTCTGGGCCTACAGACAGTGAGATGGAAAGACAAGTAAAATCAATCTCTCTCTCTCTCTCTCTCTCTCTCTCTCTCTCTCTCTCTCTCTCTCTCTCTCTCTCTCTTACCTGTCTGTCTGCCTGCCTATCTGTCTGTCAGTCTGGCTGTCCACCCACTTAACCCTCCATCATCTATACTCCCTCTCTCCCTACTTACCTTTCTTTCTCTCTCTCTCTTTCTTTCTCTTCCTTCCTTTCTTCCTTTCTCCCCCCATCAATCATATATTCTCCTCCATAGGTATTTGTGACCCCGTGGTCTTGGTTGCCATCACATCACTGGCCATCTGAGGCTGATGCAGCAAAGCGTTGCCCAGAATGTACGGAGGATTTGGCGTTGTGAGACTGAGGTGTGAACTGGCAGCTGGTGTCCCATTATGGGCAGAGCTTTTCTAGTTCACTCAGCATCCCAGCCCAGTTGATACAGCTCAGTGGAAAAGCGCTTGCTTGTCATGTGTGAACTCTGGTTTCCATCCCCAGAGTTGCTTCATTCTTACATCCATGGACCTTTCCTGACTTCAGCAGTGTACACAGTCAGTTCTCCGTACTCCCAGACCAAAAGTGTAGTCACGCCTGTGATGACCTCTGTGCTGAACCCCCACAGACTCTTGTTATTACTTCCTGTGCTGGTTCGTCTTATGTCAACTTGACACAAATTAGAGCTATCTGAGATGACGGAACTTCAAATGAGAAAATGCTTCCATTTTCTTATTTTGTGATTAATGTGAGGAGGTCCTAGCCTATTGTGGGCAGTGCCATCTCTGGGCTGTTGGTCCTGGGTTCTATAAGAGAGCAGGCTGAGCAAGCCACGAGGAACAAGCCAATCAGCAGCACTCCTTGTGCCTCCAGGTTCCTGCCCTGTTCGAGTTCCTATCCTGACTTCCTTCAATGATGAATAGTGCTGTGTTAGTATAAGCCAAATAAACCTCCCCCCACTCGATTTCTGGTCATGATGTTTCGTCACAGTAGTAGAAATCCTAAGACACTACCTAAACAATACAGTGTAACAGTTGGTTACATCTAGAGATGATTTAAAGGAAGGTGTGATTAAATTAAGTAAGAATACCATGAAATACTGTGTAAAGTATTTTAGCATCCTTGGGCTGGAGTCTCCCCTGGGAATTCCGGAAACCAGTGTCTGAAGGATACCGGCCTCTAAGTGACCAAGTGAGCTGCTTCCTTCCTTTAGTGAGTCTGCAGACTAGAAGAGACAAGCTAAAGATACATTTGTAAACAAAGTACCAAGGCCCTCAAACCCCTGGTTAAGCACTGATTCTTTTGAAGTATTGTTCTTGCTTCCTGTGGGCCAATCATTTATGAATCCCACCCTACCCTGGAGCAGTTCTGGATAAGTCCGGGGAATCTTAGCCCCACCCAGGGCCTCTTTGAAAGAAAAGCTACCTTTGCTACAGGGTTATTGTGAGGATCTGAATCCTGAAAACAGGAATAAATTGGGAACAATGTATCCCAGAGTCTGTGAGCTATCTGTCCTAGACAAATAGATACTTAATATTACTATTGCTTTTGTTCTTTCAAAGTACTTTGTAGTAGTTAAGATGGTTAAACACAATTGAACAAAGCAGCACAAATCAGCTGTTGATTGACTTTCCTCTCTTTGAAAGGCAAAGCATGGTCTGGGAGTGGTGCTCACTGGAGCCCGGAGTGCAATACCCAGCACCCCAAACAAAAACAAGAGAAAAAAAGCAAAACTTTGTAAATTTACCCTAAAAGGGGGCTATTCCTTAATATCCAATCTTTCCTTTTAAAATTTATTTTAATTTTCCTCTATTATTAAAATTTATTATGGTGGTTGTTGCTGCTCTTGTCATTCATGTGTGTGTCTGAGCTCAAATGCTAAGACAAACTGTGCAGAGATCAGAGGACAACTTTACGGCAGCCACTCTCTCTGTCTACCTTTATGGAAGAATGGAGGTGAAACTCGGACTCCCCAGGCTAGCGCTGCAAGTGACAATACTGAGCCACCCCCTCACCCATCAACATCTGTCCTTCCCCACTGAGACTAAACGCATGAGAGTTTGCCCAGCATCCTTGAGGTCCTAGGTTTTACAGCTGCACACCTCCACTCCTGCGCCCTAAGGGTGACAAACATCTCTGATAAAGTCTGTAGAGTAAATGAGTACAAGCTACACAGTAGAAAAAGCCTTAGCATGCCTGCCAAAGAGCCCACAGACCCCTGTCGTTGTAGAGCGCTATAATTAACTGAACGGTACTAGGCCATGTCTCCAGGGTGTGGCCTCTCCAGTTTCTCACAGATGAATCCACTGCAGCTGGCCCTGCCAGCCTGTCTTCAGACGCCAGCCTCCCGGGGCTGCCTAATAAGGTCATCTGCAAGTTGACTGGCTGGCTTATAGGTCACCCA
Organism: Rattus norvegicus; assembly: GCF_021556685.1. NCBI lineage: Eukaryota > Metazoa > Chordata > Mammalia > Rodentia > Muridae > Rattus > Rattus norvegicus. Next base: position 59,049,668 of record NC_141550.1, read on the forward strand.
CTGTTTACCCTGCAAACTGGTGCTGGCAGACAAAGCAGCAGCCTACCTTTGGCAGACAAAGGGTTACTCTTTGCCAAAACCTTTAAAAGGGTTGCACTGAGATCCATTATTATAACAGAAACTCCTCCCAGCAGAGGATGGGTCTACTTTAACTATTGAAGTAAGGGTTCCTTCTAAAGTGGCCTGAAGTTTTAAAAGGAAACTTCCTTTTCTGACTTCCCCCAGCCTTTTGAAGGTTCATCTTTAGAACTTACGTAGTATGCATTTGTCTCTAGGCAGTTCCCTGACATCAAAATAGCAACCTACTGTGGCAAAGACACACACATGTCCCAGGTGCTTTACAACTCCCTGGGTCAGGTGCAGCCAACAATATAGAGTGTTGCAGAAAATAAGCTAGCACGTGCGAAAAAATGCATTTCTGTACTTCTGGAGAAGGAAGCTGGGGTGTTGATCAAAACGACAGAAAACATCCATTATTTTGGTTCTAATAAGATTCAGCTCAGAGCCTCCAGGGCCAGGCACTTGCACTGCTATAAAAGGAGAAGACGTAGCAGCAGTGTGCTGCTCACCACTCCGTATAGCATTGGCCGGCCGTCTGTCCCTCTGTCATTCAGCGGGCATTCCACTCTCGGGCTCGCCAGGGTTCACACATGCCCAAAGCTGCTAAACTGTCAGTGGGGTCTCACAAGAGATTCAAAACAGGGACAAAGTTGGGAAAGATAGGTCAAGGAGACAGGAACACATTCAGGGACAGAATCTTGGGGACTGGAATTCAGAGTGCCCCACAGGTCCATTCTGTAGGCGAACCCCATCAGCTCCATGGCTGTGCTCTTCTTCCATCACTGCTGTGTCCGGTGTGAGCAGTTTGGCTCTGCTCATGTATATTATCACATATATCATATATCATCTCTATAATTTCCCAGTGACTCAATAGTTAGTGTTTGGTTTCAGACCCGGGGACAAGTGACTGTTGTGCACATTTTACATATCAAAGCAGACCTGGCCTCCAGGTCCTCCCAGCATCCCTCAGTCCCTACCTGGCATACTCTGTCCCCAACCCTAAACTTTCCAGCCCAGATGCTGGGCTGCCCTTGCCCAGAGGCTCTTCCCTATAGAATCCAGACATTTTGGTTCCCCTCTCTCTCCTTCTCTCTCCTCCCTCCTCTTGCCTCTCTTTGCACACACTCTTTCTTTCTCTTCCCCCTCTCTTCTCTCTTTTACCAAGGCGACCTCCCCAGCCTCCTTCCTTGAGGCCTGTGCAAGAGCAGCTTCCCCATATGCCTGCATTTAATGTAGTCTATATCTGACCTGAAGTGGCTCACTTCACTGGCAGAGAAATAACTTATCAGTTAGTATGCAGCAGATACTCTTTGCTCTCTGGGAAACAGAGTTTGTGAGACTTGAGACAGCACTATGAAACACAGAGGCTTCTCACATACTAACACGTTAGAGGTTAAATGTTAAGCCAGCTTCTAGTTTTCCTTAATCTAAGGTTTAGTCCAATAAACCCCAGGGGATTCTGGGATAGAGATGACTGGAAATTTCTGTCTAGTTCTCACCATTACAGACTCCACCCCTGAGCAGTGCACAATGGCATTGTAAAACATGGCCACCAAGAGTTAGTCAGTCTCAATACTTCTTTTGCTCACAGCTTTGACCATGACGGAATAATGTACTTTGGGTTTTCTAATTTAGGCAAACCAGGCAATAACCACATCTTCCAAGCCGTGTGTTTCAGTCTCCCTTGAGGTCTGGTTAAGAAACTCCATTGCCCAGGTAACAGGTTGAAAATAGATGTCGGCTTGGTCACTCATTAGGATTTAAATTTCCATATAAAAACATGGAGATATGTGGGTTTTGTTGAGGCCCATTACCTCCTCCTGTCAAAAGCATAGAATCGATATTCTACCTCTCAGTGGAGACTGAATTACCCAAATCATTACACACTTTTGTCTCCTCCCCTTTAGAGTCAATCCAGCTGCTCCTGCCAATCACCCAGCCAGGGGTTCGCCCCACAGGAAAACCAGTTCACCTGAAGCCAGTCAAGGGGATGGGAGGAATAATTATTTCACTAATAATGTTACAGACTGAAGCATGCAGGTCCCCGCAGCACTATGGCCTGCCCATTCGAACATAGCGTTTCCTTTTCCTTCAGGTACTGGTCGATGCCTCGGAACGCTTTTCCTGACACGCTGTACTTTCTCACTGTTTCCCTAAAGCTTCCTGCCTGCAGCCCTCCTTCCACCACAGCTCCAGTGCTGGACCTGCCTGCTTTCATGGGCTTTCCCTCCAAAGGACTGGCTTTCTTGTTCTCCTCATTTCTCTCCTCCCAAGAATGACCGAGGCTGATTATCCAGGGGTTTGTTTTGCCTTTTGTTGTTGTTGGTTTTTTTTTTTCTCCCTCTAAGTCTAATAAAACTGTCCTTAGGCTTCCTTTTGAATCTATTTCTAAATTCTTATTAGTGAGATGAAGAAGCCAAAATGGAACTCTAGTTTCCCAGATGACAGTCTGGGGATGCACATGGAGTGCCTCAAAGGTCTGCGCTTCATACCCAGAAAGTATTGGCTGGCTTCTGTGGCTGCCTGAGTCCCAAGCAGTTAATTCTTCAAGCATGCGTGGGCATGAAAGTCGTGAGTGTGTCCCGCTTTCTCTTCGGAGGCCAGCGATGTTAGATTCTTCACTGGCACTTGCCCCAGGCGACAGAGAAAGAGAATTTATCTACTGCTTCACATTTTGTGCCACAGCTCTGTCAATCAAGACACCTCAGAGTCAGCTGGGCTTGAAGCAAGACCAGCATCTACCCAACCATCACTCACGGTCCATCATCAGAGCTCAGCGTCTCTAAACAAAAGACAGCAGCAACGAATACATGGATGTCCAGCTCCTTGGGAGGCAGGGGTAGAAATGCAAAGACTGTTTGGCTGTAGAGCAAGTTCAAAGTCAGCCTGGGAACCCCCATTTCAAAGTAAGAAGTTAAAAATAAAAAGGGAATGCGATGTGTCACTCAGTAGCACAGCACTGCCCAGCCTCTTCAAGGTCTCAGGCTCAGGTCCCAGTAGCAAATCAAACAAAATAAAAACAGAGCTGATGAATTCTATGGCTCAGTGGATAAGAGGGTCCAAAAAACAACAACAACCAAACATGAGAACTGGGTTCCTATTCCAATTCTGGGTTCCCAGCACCAATGTCAAATATCATACGCAGTAAACTCTGGTGCTGTGAGGAACTCACACAGGAGGATCATTTGGATCCAGCAAACAGTGAGCTCCGGACTCACTGAGAAAGCCTGTCCCAATAGAATGAAGTATGGAGGGACAGAGTGGACACCAGTCTCCTCTTCTGACATCCACCTGTGTTCATGGTACCCGCACACATATATGCACATGTGCTGTATGTATACAGGCATATACCATATACACACTCCACACATTAAATAAAACCATCAGCAAAAGGCACAAAACCATCCTTGATTTTTTTTTTCTAACTCACTGTTATAACACTAGGAAAGAAAAATCCCTTCTTGAAGTCCTTAACAAGGAAAACATCATTACCCTCTCCTCCCGAAGATGGGAGGCATCCTGATAGGCTCCCACACAACTGCTCTGCACACACCTGGCCGTCCAAGGCTGGAACCTGGTACTGGGGTGGGAGGTGTGGGTACAGTCACCGTCTATGCAACAGGATAATGCCCCCTTGTCCCATATTCAAACTGCACAGAGCAAGGGACTTTGTCAGGACCCTTTCCTGTTTGAGGCAGTAAGGGGGCTTCTCTGTTTTAAGGCATGCATTTGGCCTTTTGACTTTAGAGCAAGGGCTGTTTAATACGGAGTAGATGTGTTCTTAAAATCAGACCAAAGCAGACCTCAGTGTGGAATTTGCCTAACATGCACGGAACTATGGGCTTGATCTCTAACACACACACACACACACACACACACACACACCACACATATACACAATACACACACACACACCACACCACACACACACATACACACACATACACACAACACACACACACATACACACACATACACACACCACACACACACCACACGCACATACACACACACCACACACACACAAACACACACCACACACACACAAACACTCACACACAAACACACACACATACATACACACACAACACACACACACATACACACACATACACACACCACACACACATACACACACATACCACACACATACACACCAATACACACACATACACGCACAACACACACACATACATATACACACACAACACACACACATACACACCACACACACATACACACACACATACACACACACCACACACACACATACACACACATACATACACTTACACACACACATACACACATACACACACACCACATGCACATACACACACATACACACATACACACACACAAACACACCACACACACACAAACACACAAACACACACACATACACACACAACACACACATACATACACACACATACACACACACCACACACACATACACACACACTTACACACACACATACAAACACATAAGCACACCACACACACACACATACACACACATACCACACACACACACCACACACACACCACACACACAAACACACACCACACACACACAAACACACACATACACCACACATACACCACACACACACACACACACACACACACACACTTACAAAAAAGGCCCACTCATTGTTTGCTGTCTATTTATAAGAGTGTTATTTTTGAACACATTATCAGGCTATTTTCATGGATGTATTTTTAACCCAGACACATGCTCACCCTGTGCTAAGTTTAAAATACACCGATACAGCTCTAAGATTTCTCCTGAAGCACTAAGTTAACTCAGTCCCCCTAGACACAGCTAAGATATCCAGCCTAAGGTACTACCTTTTTTTTAAAAAAGAATTCCTTAAAAAAAAACAAACAAAAAACAAAAAACAAAAAAGAACAAAAAAACTTAACTGCACAATGTTGACCCCTAGTGGTGAAACAAACTTGATTCTTTTTTCTTTTTCATTTCTTTTTTCTTCTTTTGCATTTCCCAAAGTCAATTCTACAAATCATAACAAATCTGGAGGTGAAGACACTTGTTTAAGACAGTTTGGATATCTCCAAGACATGTACAAAGCTAAAAACTGGAAAATTTTGTTACTTATTCAACAAATATCCCCAGGGCACTCTGTTATATGGCCTGGGTTGGGACACAGAAACCCTGGTTCCAGCAACAGGCTCATATACCAAATGTTAGTATGATGCCCAGAATACCACAGGCCTTGTATTCACATGTATGTGCAATGGATTTTGTGTACGAGAACCACCAAACACTCAGAGTGTCTTGATTTCATGTTTCTAGTTTATTTAGCAATCTGACTTCTCCCACAGTTTCTCACCCCACCCTCCTCTAGTATCCTGTGTTCTGAGGGATCCAAGTGCAATCTGAACCAAGAGGTTTCCTCAGCAGCCAAATAAAAGGGCGTCTCCTTGTTTAACCATGCATATTATAAACTAAAACATTTACAGTTATAAACGTGAAACAGTCTCATAAAAGAGTAATAGGTCTCCCTATAAAAAATGACGTATGCAATAAACGTTTTGTATGCAAACATTACAAGTGTGTGAACATTGTATTCAGAGTCTCAAGTCTGAGAAAGCACGATGCCCAGACTCTAGGACATCACCTCGCCTCACCGATCAGAACGGTAACATTTTGGTTTTCAGGGGTAGTATAGGGATGCCAATGAGCCGACACATGTGAGTCCTCATGGTGCAGGTCTTTTAGCTGTGACATAGGACAGCAGAGAAGGCTCTCACACTAGCAGGGAGCCCTAGACAGGGTCACGTGAAAGACTCCAGCAGGCTCTGGCCTCATGTGTGAACCCACCAGCTCTGGCGATTGCTGGTGTCCATTCTGAGGATGGGGTGTGTATCTGGCCTTCATTGTTGCTGGTTTATTATACTGAACCTAGAAACTACTTGTACGCTCATGGTATGTTAAAAGATGTCTCTAAAACACTTCAATTTTTAAGTGTTTATTAATGTGCACATTCTATCTGTCAGAGTATTACAATTTTCAAATAAAGTCACTTCAATATATGACAAGGGGCCAGGAAACCCAATATATCATGAAAGCTGAATGTGGCTGGGCAGGGCGGCACAGGCTGGGCAGGGTGGCACAAGTCTTTAATCTCAGCCCTTGGAAGGCAGAAGCGGTGTGGATCTCTGTGAGCTTGAGGTTAGTCAGGTCTACACAGTCAAAACTGGTGCTAGGGAGAGCAATGATGAGTGCAAAATGAAAGCAAAATTGTGTGTGGGATCTTCTCAGAAGAAAGCACTTGTGCCACAGTGCGCCACTGCTCTTTGCGGCCTGCCGTGGGGCCGATGAGGTAACCTCTGACTCACGGCAGCTCTCTGCCATCATGCTGTATTGAGTGACCACTTGCAGGGACTGCCTCTGCACTGCACAGCTGCCATTCAGTGTCACCCTTTGTCTCTAGCTGAGATGGGTATTGCCATGCTCAGAGAGCCTCAGAAATCTTGTTCAGGAGCTGAGCTCCCTCCCCTTCTCTGTACGGTGAACCATTTTTATGAGTGTTGTCACATGGTTAGGCCACCTGTGTGAATACTGACATGTTCCACACATGAGACAAGACAGGCCACATGCCCCTCCTCTTCCACAGATGGTCTTCCTGGGGAACGCTGCCCCATGCCCCTTAGCAGAGAACCATCTGCACCTTGGCTTCCTTAAGTTCTTTTCCCTGTGTACACAGATTCTGGGGGAGCATATGTTAGAGCAGCTACCTTGCAGAAAAGATGCAGGAGGAATGGGGTGTCATCTAGAGGTGCCACATGCAGCTCCAGGATAGCCAGCCAGAGGTCTCCATCCACGACGGAGATCAAAAGTCAACTTGTGCTTTCTACAGAATGCTTGCTAGGTAGGTATTAATCAAAGCACAGCTCACTTCACATTCAGGCCACAAGAACGGACACCATAAAGTATTTCATAATTTATACAGAGCTTGGTCGACATGGTTTCCTTGATTCCTGCAAGCCAAAAGTTCAGTGCCACCATCTTCATGGCACAGATGAAAAACGGGACCCTCCAGGGCGGGAGGTTTAAACACAGGGCTGGAGACAGGAATGGAACAGTATCCTAATGAGGAACCGGTGCAGCCCTGCTCATAACTGTGTTAGTCACACATGGCAGTCAGCATATGGAAGCAGCCCGAGAGTTCATTAAAGACCGAGTAAGCAAAATGCCAAAGCACATGTTCAAAGAAATAGTATTCAGCCCTAAAAAAGAGGAAGGTTGCAGGCTGGGGGGGAGGATAAAGCACCTGCTGTGCAAGCATGAGGACCTCAGTTTAGACCCAGAGGACACAGGTAAAGTCAGATGTTAGCATTTATCTATAATCCCAGCATTCCTATGGCGAGATGGGAGGCACAGACGAAGGGATCTCCCAAAGAGCACAGACCAGCTAGCCTTGTATTCACATCGGTGAACAAGAGACTCCATTTCACACGAGATGGAGAGCAAGGACTGAAACCCAGTGTTGTCTACTGACCTCCACACCTGCACAACCTGTCATGTGTATGCATGCAGCACATATGCACACACATCACACATCACACAGACACACACAGACACACACAGACACACACAGACACAGACACACACACACACACACACACACACACACACACGCACACACACACACCTCTTTTTTTTCCTAGTTAGAAGTCCTATGTTTAGCCCTGACTGTCCTGGAACTCACTCTGTAGACAAGGCTGGCCTCTACACTCACAGAGATCCATCTGCCTCTGCCTCCCTAGTGCTGGGATTAAAGGTGTATGCTACTCCTGTCTGTCACTACACACACACTTTTTAAAATGAGGGTAATTTCAATGTACTTCACTCACAGAATACATAAAATCTGACAACAAGCCCCAACAAGCCAGACACAAAAGACCAAGACTACATCCTTCACAGGGACCTGAAAAGGACACGAGTTGAAGTGGCAACTGTTGCAGGTGGAGCAGAGCCACTGAAATGCTATTGTTTAGAAGGTGGGACAAGAGTTTTGACTTTTCCAAGACGAAAAGCGTCTGCTTTGTGGTGATGGTGGCACATTACACACGCATGTCACACCATGGACGTGTACTCCTTTCATGTGTAAGATGGTGAGTTGCACATCACACATATTTTGTTCCCAGTATGAAAAACTGGTGTGAAAAATCCAGAGGCCCCTTGAGAGCTGCAGAAAACACCACACGTTAACAGGTTAAGGCTGAGCTAAGGGTGTGGATGGAGAAAGGATCCCCGGCACCTACAGATGATCTTTGGGCCCCTGGGGTGAATTTATAAGCAGAAGGGGCTCAACAAGCCATCAAAACCTGTCTCTGCTGTCCCTGTTTCTGTAGGGAAGTGGGACACAGGACAGCACGGACCCATGTTCTAGAGCAGTGGCGATGATAAGTTCTGGGAGGGAAAGCCTAGAATTGTAGCTGGGGCCAAGCAAAGCGAGAGCCATGCTGGACTGGAGGGACGGCTGGGGGTATTTGCTACTCTTGCAGAGGACATGAGTTCAGATCCCACCACCCATATTGGGCAGCAACTCACAGCTGCCTGTAATTCCAGCTCCATGGAATTGGCCTCTCCTGGTCTGTATGGGTATCCACAAGCATGCGAACACACACATAATAGAAATACTTGTACACAAAACCAAAAGTAAAACAAATCTTATAGTTAAAAAAAAAAAAGAGCACAAGAGAAAGAAGAGAGATTGTCCCTGCATTCTTCTGGTGATAAATTTGGAACACAAGCTCACGCACTCAGGAGCCCAGCCAAAAGTTAACAGTGTTAGGCACAGCTGCCTCAGGCATCCTCCTCAGAACACAATAGCCTCTCACCACCGTTTCCAGCAGCAGCTTCAGCGACCTTTCAATGGAGGAGAGTGTTTGGGTAGTCCTTGCCAGCCAGTATGTCATCTTGTTTAGCGTTAGAAATATTTGATCGTGATAATTTGGCAAAGGGAAAAGGTTTTCTATCACAACAGCGCTTCATCTCTGCAGAAACTTGCCCAAGCAAGTCAGACATGGCGAGGACAGGTCCTCTGCAGACACCCACACAGCACCCTCCTCCATCTGCCCATGACCTTCACTGGGACTCACAGGAACTAGCCTGGACCCCAGGCCAAGCTCCAAGCATGGCTTTTCCCCTGTGGCTCTAAGGCTGGAACCCAGGGCCTCCCCACATGCTAGGTCAGGGAATCCTCACTGAGCTATACCCTGCTCAAAAAGCCTCTGCTGTCCTCCGTGTGTTCTTCCTTGTTTGTTCTTCGGTCTTCTTTGTTTCCAAACGTGTTGTGATCCTCTAGGCAGAAGTAAGAAGAAAACCAATTCCCTAAAACCTGCTAGTCAGGATTTGGTTGACCAGCAGGGGAATGCAGTGGGGCAAATACCCATGGGGTGGGGAGCTTGTCAATCACCCATTAAGCGGAGATTATCCTCCTGCACCTCAGCTCTGGTCAATGCTTAGTCCTAAGAAGTTGCTGTTGCTTCTAACCGGAGGTGGTGAGTGGTGAACAGCTAGAAATTAGATTCAAAGAAAAATACTGACAGGGCCCTCATGATGGCTGTCTTTTCAATTTTATTTTATTTTATTTATTTTAGTGTGAACTCAGGTGGCCGCTTGGCAGCAGGCTCGCACATTTGAAGAGGCACCTCCTTGCCCATGTGTGCTCTTTCTGTACAATCGCTTTCCTGGCCCCATTCCTCCCCATCGTCGATGCGCATAGCTCATGTGCTAACTTGAAAGGCTCGAGTTTTGTTGCGGTTTTCATCCTCTGTCTCTCAGAAACATGTTACAACAATCATGGGCATTTTGTCATCCAAGAAAAACAGCGAACAATAGCAGCGTAAACATGTTTTCCCACAAAGGCAGGGAAAGTACTGGTCCTGCCTGCCACAGCTCTTTGTGCACAGCACTTTCCAAATCGCTACACGCCGGGTTCCATCTGAACCAACGAGCACAAGGAGTTTACCAAACCCAAAGCTGGAGGTAAAAGTAAAAACACAAAAGATGAAAAGCATTGCCGCGGCCGCCGACACCACCACCACCTGCCGTGGGGGCGCTGCTGAGCTGCGGTGGGGGCGCTGCTGAGCTGTCTGGGAGCTCCGTGCACTGGAAGGCATCTGACCCTGAAACAAGTTTAAGCGGAGCCATTCCTTCTCTTACTCTATCCCCTTGGGCTCGATTCAGGGTAGCCTTATGCTTGGGGTGTAGTTATGCAGGGTGCTTGTGGTGGTTTGAATATGACTGGCTCACAGAGTGGCACTATTAGGAGGTGTGGCCTTGGTTGCTGTCGGGGTGGGCTTCGAGGTTCCCAGGCTCAGGCTCTGCCCAGTGTGGAATGAGATCCTCCTCCTGGCTGCCTGAGGAAGACAGCAGGCCTTGCCAGGCTCTCTTTAGGTCAAGATGTCGAACTCTTGGCTTCTCCAGCACCAAGTCTGCCTGCAAGATGCCGTGCTTCCCACCATGATGATAACGGACTGAACCTCTGAACCTGTAAGCCAGACCCAATTAAATGTTTTCTTTTACAAGGGTTGCCTTGGTCATGGTGTCTCTTCACAGCATGAAACCCAAACTAAGACAGTGGTTCTTGCCACAGGCCCACATGGAGATAGAACATGTGCTATCCCACCCCGATGGAAACAGTCAACTTCTGATACACTGTAGGTGATACTTAATGAAGTGGGATACCGATTGGGGTGCAGCTCAGGGCAGAGCATTAGGCCCTGGGTTCAGTCCTCAGCAACACAGCAGAGAGAAAAAGCAACAAAACAAACTCACAAGAACCAAAGAGGAGTGAGCGAGTGAAAGCACAGGACAGATGTGAGTCCAAACTCAGGCTCAGAGTGCTCCAGCTGTGTGGCTCTCAGGCCAGTTCGCCCTGCAAACAAACATTCACACTCGAGCACAGAACACAGTGCTGAGCTTAGCTGAGAACCTGGGCTGGTGGTCTCAGTGGCTGGCTGCTCTGGATTTATCCGTCCCTTTCCACCCCCATTTTTCCTTCCCTGGGTCCCTTCTCTCTTTGGTTACACTTATTAGCCACGTGCACACACAGCCTTTCTAATTTACCAAGATACACACACACCTGACTTTTGCCAGTTTTTTCCTTTTGCTAGTCCAATTATAAATTCAACTTATCAAAACTAGAGATAGCATTTTGGGATGTCTGTGATAGGTCTTTCCAACCCTGACACCTTGGTTATTATGTTATATTGTAGTCTGTTTGCCCTTACCAATGTACAGACCAATGTATTAATAACTCTAAATGCCATCCGGTAGAGTTTACACTTTTTAACAGTAACATAAAAACAAGGGGAGCATTTCTGGATGTCTCAATACATGCCCTCTGCACAGAGAACTCCTTCCAGGATGCCAGACAGCTGGGCTCCTCAACACAGACACCCATAGCACTGTGCTTGTCCACAAGGCACCTGTGGGGGAAACACTCACCACCAGGGTGATTTGGGGACCATGAGACAGTTTCCAGCCATGAGCTCAAACGCTTAAGAGGTCTGAACTCCCCAGAAGGAAGTCTGTTAACCACGCTTGGAAATGTCAGCAGTCAGGCTGCTTTAAAGAGAGTGGTTGGGGCTGGGGATTTAGCTCAGTGGTAGAGCGCTTACCTAGGAAGCGCAAGGCCCTGGGTTCGATCCCCAGCTCCGAAAAAAAGAACCAAAAAAAAAAAAAAAAAAAAAGAGAGTGGTTAATGTTAAATATGCAAATGATTAGATCTGCCACAAGACTGGACATTCATTTTCAAAGGATGGAGATGTCTCAGTAGGTGAAGGGTCTACTGCACAGGGATGAGAACTTGATTTGATCCTAGCATGTGTGCATGCACACAGAGAGGGGGTGGGGAGAAGGGAGAGGGAGAAATATAGTAATTAAAAACCTTTTTTCATTTCTATTGAGATCTCCATGCATGATTACTCAGCCTCCAACTGGAATAGCAGCAGCACTTGAGTCATGGGAACTCCACCCTCTCTCTCTGCCTTTCAGAAGATAGATACATCAAATGCAAATATGAGGACTATCTCCAATGATTTCTTCCTCATAGAGAAGGAAAAGAGGGTGGACGGGAAGGGAGCTTCCTAGTTTTATTTCTTAAAAGACTGAAAATCGTTGTTTCCGAAGGAAGGAGAGTTTGGTGCTGGAACAGGGTGTGAGGTAAGAGGGCTGGGAGGAGGTGCTAACACACATTTTTAAACAAAAATGGAAAAGCATTCGTTCCGCACGCAGCTGCTTGGACTTAAGCCTGAGATAGGGAAACAGCTCTGGCTCCAGGCTACAAAACTCTCCTAAGAGCCACGATATGATTTATGGGCAGATAGTTCATCTGATTTCTTCCCCGGCCGGTGAAAGTGTGCTTGCTCCTCATATTTAATAGAGCAGCTGGCAGAATCAGGCGGGAGGTGATGAAAGGTCCCAGGGGTGAGCAGGGCGCTTTCTTTCTCGGCAGTCACAATGTCTGACTTAATCGAAGGGCCCATCCCGGGCTGGCAGGACACACTGTGCACAGCACACACACTGAGGCAAACATTTCATGGTACCTACCCCATATGTTTTCAAATGACCTAACTGTTAGTTTTGGAATTTTACTCAGCTTTATATAAAAGTGAGCCACTAATGGACATCGCATGAAGTCGAAGCTCCCCCTGTGCAGATGCCTTCACGGACCTAAAGGTTCTCACAGACATATTACAGTCCTTGCCTGCTCCCTTGCACGCCTGGCCTTCCCCCACGTCTTTATATGGTTTCCTTATTAATTAAGGTGCTCATTTTCCATTACATACACAAGTTTTAGAGTGCAAAGTGTCTTCAGCAATGAACTTGGAAGGCTGTCTGGAGCAGGTACCCTGGTGGCTTCTTCCCTTTCCAGAGCTACACAGCATTCCAGGGCACACAGTTCGCTCGGTCACCTCCATAGGGGTGCAGGTGCCTTCTGACAGGGCTGCAGTGTGTAAGCCTGACTGTATCTGCGTCTGGAAGAATCCTGACAGAAACTGCCAAAAATCGCTCTTCCTTGGCATCGTGCCATCTACATTCCCATCAGCTGCAGTTTCTCCTCAGCCTCACCCATCTTCAGATCTGACCAACAGCTGCTGGTCTGAGGGGGCCCAAGCCCTGCATGTTTCCCCTTACAAATGAGTCTGTTCATGTCTCAGCACATTCGACCATCATCTCTCCGTCGTGAGCGGTCTGTCCAAATCCTTTGCCTAGTTCCACTGTTTCTATGTGAGTATACTAGCCGATGGTCTGTGACAGGATTGCAAAGAGTCTGATTATTTTTCTCTTTGGTATGTTTTTTTTTTACATTACATGAAGAAACACTTTTAAAAAAATCATACTTTCAGCCACCTTTTATGGTTTTTGGATTTGAAATCAACTGGAAAGTTCTGCCAAATCCATAGGCATTTCCCATGTCGAATCATGGTACCTAGTTGTTGTTTTAATTTTAAACAAAAGTAAGTTTATATCAAGTACAGGCAATGCCACGATGAGCTCCTAATACCGACTCCCCAGGCTCACCGACTACCTAGCATCCTTACTACCCACCTCCTCAGCTTTTAGGACAGATCTAAGACAGCATGTCGTTTTCAGCCTGTTATCCCTCGACACAGCCTTAAAGATTAACACAAATGTAAAGATTAATGGCATTTCCTTCCAAAGTTGTTACCATGTGCACAACATTGAAATTTTGTTGGTACCTAAACTTGACTGACATTCAGTTTTCTCCAGTGTCTTGGTTAGTGTTACTATTGCTGTAATAGAACACTATGGCCAAAAGCAAGTTAGGGAGATAAGGGTTCATTTGGCTTACACTTCCATACTCATGTTCATCATAGAAGTGTCAACTGTCCCAGCAAAACAAAGTCTGTATTATAGTGGTTCTGGCCTCCTGTTAATCACAGCCAGTTCTTCAGCTCCAGCTGCCCAGATGCCACAGATTCTCCACACAGAGACCCAGTAGAGTCTTTGCTTCTCTTAGAAACCTCACACGGCAGGCACTGCTCTAACGTTCCTATCTTCCACGCCCCGACAGAACAGCCCGCTAACTCTCATCACTCAATGGCTCTTCCAGCCCAATGTTACTGAGTCCTTCCACAGTCCTTCCCTCGGTTGCGCTCCACTTTATCTTTTGAGACACAGTGTCTCGTTGAACTGTGTGAGCTCACTAACAGTATAGGCTGGCTGAGCCAGTGAGCTCTGGGGCTGTCCCTATCTTTTCACATACAGCACCAGTATTACAGACTTGTGCGACCATACCTTGTTGTCACATGGGCATGTAAACTCAGGTCCTCATCTGTAGGAGGTGGGCACTGTACTGACTGGGCAATCTCCCAGTCCCCTCTTTCGTATTCTTTAGGGATACCCTGTAGATTTTGATTAAGTACTTCACATCAAGTTTGTTTCTTGGCATACAATCCCTGTTACTGTAGAACAAAGGAGCTTTTACTCCCTATAATCTTGGAAATAGGCTGTGGCAGGCGATCACAGCTCTTACTAGAGTCAAGTCCCACTCTGTCTTGAAAGATACTCAGAAGCCCACACTCACCTGCACTGTAGGCGCACTGCACTGCAAGCTGGACATATCCCTGACACAGCTAGGAGCGGATCCAGGGAAGCCCAGCCTTTCAGTCTGACTCCCAGCCTGTACATGGTCAGGACCTAAGGAGCTTGAAATCTAGGGTAAAGGGGAGATTTGGGCCAACTCCAAGAAGACCCTGCTGCTTGCTGTGAGGTCCTGTCTAACGTATGGCACTTTGTTCCGTGACTAAGCTCACGGTGAAACACGTATGTATCAGACAGTTCTGTTGAATGGAGTTTTACAGTGGCTGCGTGCACAATCGTGAATCTGGTCACCACTCCAGCAGTAGTTGCACCTGAGGCTTCTCTCCTCTTTCTGTCTCCTGTTACTCACAGCCTGACCTCAGTTGGATCAGGAAGACTCTCCTCTGTGACAAGACACCCTGGTAATGGAGGCAGGCTGACCACTAGTTCCTGCTGCCCTAGACCTGCCATCAGGCTGGACTGGTGAAGACAAACAAGCAGGTCCCTAGCCTTTCCTTGTTCCTCCTCCTCCTCCTCCTCCTCCTCCTCCTCCTCCTCCTCCTCCTCCTCCTCCTCTTCCTCCTCCTCCTCCTCCTCCTTCTCCTCCTTCTCCTCCTCCTCCTTCTCCTCCTCCTCCTTCTCCTCCTCCTCCTCCTCCTCTTCCTCCTCTTCCTCCTCCTCCTCCTCCTCCTCCCCCCCCCTTCCCATTCATTTCTGGAAGGAATCCTGACAGTCTTTACCTCCTCTTCCCACCAAACAGAGTCCTGGACCCAGCAGCAGATTGATTTCAGGTTCATTATCAACACCTTCTGTGCTTAATTACTTGTTTTGTTAACAGCTTGTCATCTGCAGTGTCAGAATGGAACAGTCTGAAACAAAAACATTCGGTCTCTTTCCTTCTGGAGAGGCTTGAGTGAGCCGGAAGTGTAGTAAAGCAAATTTTTAGGGGCTTCAGTAGATGTGGAAATCAAACCGGCACTCGGCCTTTACACTTTGAGCTCATTCACACATTCCCATGCATCATTTCTCTATCCTACAAACATTTATCGAGCACTTGCTATTCCAAGCACTAGGCAGGAACACGCACTCTCTATTAGACAGAACAAACGCATAAAATATCAAGACTTGTGTGTGGTGCTGGAAATCGAACTTGGGGCATGACATATGAGTGCTCTCCCACGAAGGAACATGTCCAGCCCTAACAACACTAAGCTCTGCTTGAAGGTATACATCTATTTAAATACCTATACGCAGGACACTCATGGGCTCACCAGGCTTCAATGTCCACCCTGACCTCAGGCAGCACCGCCCAGCCAGTTGAAATGGGCGCCGCTGCTTTTTCTAGGCAACTGGCAATATCATGTGACACCCTGTATCTAATCACTGTGCTTCGAAACAGGAGCAAATTCATTTTCAATTAGTTATCCCCGTGGCCATGTCGGCATATATCAGCTGGCTTATTAAACAAACCTCTACTAATCTGAGAAAATTATATTTACATCTTAAGACAGAACTATTCCAGAACATTGAGAGTTGTCAATTAAATGATCAAATAGCTCCCCAAATCAACTAAAGCAAAAGACCCACTGATATGCAAGACAGATGGCAGAGAAGTGCAGCCTCGTGTTAAGAACTTTATCGTATCATATTGTGATTTACTGTACTGCACTGTTTTTTAAAGTGGGGAGGTGGTTTCTCTGTCTGTCTCTGTCTCTGTCTCTCTCTCTCTCTCTCTGTGTTACTTCTGTGGTATATGTACCTGTTATTTTGTGTGACACGTGATGTGCAAATGTACCTGTTATTATTGTGTGTGCTGGTGCATGTGACATCCAGAGGCTGACATCAGAGTGTCTTTCTTCCGTCCTCCTTCCCTTTACTTGACCAGTGTCTTTGCTGAACCTGAAGCTTACCAGTTTAGCTAGGCCGACTCCCTGAGGAGCTTTACACAGCTATCCCCACACCCCCCACTGGCATTAGAATGAACTGCTGTGCCTGCCCCTCTCACAAAGCTCCTGGTAATCTGGACTCTGATTGTTATACCTACAACACAGGCACCATCTTCCCAGTCCAGCATCGCAATGATCTGTAGCATATGATGGGGCCTAAACATATGACTGATACAGTCTGAATCTTCAAAGTGTTCATGGCTTATCCTCCAAATGCTAAAATTAGGGGTGGTAGAATTTTTAAGAGATGAGACCTAAGGGTTTGGAGAAATGGCTCAGTGGTTAAGAGCACTGGTTGTTCTTCCAAAGGACCTGGGTTCTATTCCTAGCATCCATAGCATGGCGCACTGTCGCTGCCTACAACTCCAGGGAATCTGATGCCCTCTTCTGGCCTCCAAAGGAACCGAGTGCATATGTGGTGCACAGATATAGACGCTCAAGCAAAATAATCATATACATAAAATAAAATTTATCAGAAAGGTGAAACCTAGTGGGTGGTAATATGTTACTATGGGTGTACCTTCACAGCAAATTGTGATATTACAATTTGTCCCTCTTTCTTTTACCTCCCTATGACAAAGTGAGCAGCTCTGGTCCATGACAAGCAAGCTGGCCAACTGACCACAGACAGGGACTCCTGACACTGGAAACCATGACAGACCTTTGCTCTCTTCAGGTCCCAAGGATTTCTTTGCAGCAACAGAAAGTTAACTAGCACACACACACACAAAATACTGCACTGGCATACAGTCTACAGTGAGCTAAAGGCAACAGAGAATCAGCAGCTGTGTGGAAAGGTCTCTATCCTCTGCTTCTCCTCCTCCCATCCATCTTCCCTCCCCCTTCTTTCTTCTCTCTCTCTCTCTGTCTCTCCCTCCCTCCCTCTCTTCTTCCCTCCCTCCCTCCCTCCCTTCCCCTTCTCTCCTTTTAATTGAAGAGCAATACATTGTGGAGAACACACACACAAACACACACACACAAACACACACACACACACACACAGAGAGAGAGAGAGAGAGAGAGAGAGAGAGAGAGAGAGGAAACTGAAAGGCACACAACCCATTAAAGGTATAATGGCCCATACCTCTAATCCCAGCACTCACAAGGCAGAGGCAAGTGGATCTCTGTGAGTTTCAAGCCAGCCTGGTCTACATAGTGAGTCCCAGAACAGCCAGAGGCACAGAGAGAAACCCTGAGTCAAAAATAAATGAAAAAGAAAGAAGAGACCAAATCCCAACCAGAGACGGAGAACTGGCCCACAGTAAGTCACCATGGCCAGACTTCCTTATCTTATCTTCCATTAGCTTTCTCCATGTGTCCTACCATGACATCACAATCCATCATCTCTCGAAGCCCAAACTCTTAGAGTGTGGCTGCTGTTCTAGGAATCCTGAGTACATAAAACATTAGTAAAATGTATACTGCTTTCTCTTGTTAATCTGACTTTCAACGCTGTGTTTACCTGTCCTCCACATAACCATGGAGATGAAGAACTTTTACTCCCTGGCAAGTACCTCTCTTAAAAGCAACAGGTTTTACTTGTCTGTGTGGACAGTCTAAAATGTGGCTAGGTTACAAGTCCCAGAATACTGGCTGTCACCATCAGGCTACATAAACGTGTCCTACTAACTTCAGATCGGTGACAATATGGTCACAGATGCACTAGGCTGACTCTGGGGGCTCTCTTTAACATGGGACAGGGAGAACTGTTCTTGTCTTACTGGCTAATCCAGGCCTCCTCAGGATGGGAGAATGCTTTTAATGCATCTGATTTTCCCCAATGCTTTATAAGAAACCAACACGCCCAGCAGCTGCACACACAGCACATAAGGACTAGAGACCTGGACTCATGATTCCTGCGGATGGGTTTCCTGACAACTTCTGTCTTAGTTAGGCTCTTATTGCTGTGAACAGACACCATGACCAATGTAAGTTTTATAAAGGACAACATTTAATTGGGGCTGGCTTACAGGTTCAGAGGTTCAGTCCATTATCATCAAGGCAGGAACATGGCAGCATCCAGGTAGGTGTGGT
The DNA here is from genome assembly GCF_021556685.1 of Rattus norvegicus. Taxonomy (NCBI): domain Eukaryota; kingdom Metazoa; phylum Chordata; class Mammalia; order Rodentia; family Muridae; genus Rattus; species Rattus norvegicus. The sequence continues at coordinate 59,068,298 of NC_141550.1, forward strand.
GTAGGAGGTGCTGAGAGTTCTACATCTTCACCGGAAGGAAGCCAGGAACAGACTGAGCATCCTCAGGCAGCTAGGAGGAGGGTCTCCAAGCCCACCCCACAGTGACACACTTCCTCCAACAAGGCCACACCTTCTAATAGTGCCACTCCCTGGGCCAAGCATATGCAAACCATCACAGTTTCTCACTCAAGTTTGACGTTGTATCATAAAGCTTGGGGAAGAAAAACAGTCTTGTCTGATTACATCAGCCTGTTGGTTTGCAGCTCCCTGACAGCTAGAGACCCCACTGAAGAGACAGGCCAGCCTCAGGCAGGATTTTTTTTTTGGATTAGACAGAGCAAAGAACAAGTAAAAGTGAGGTCAAACCCAAATTTTCCTCAACTCAGCTTCTCACAGACTCGTAATGTTCAGTCCAGGCAGGACCCTCTCTAGCAAATCCCGAATGCCTTCTCTCTTCTCATGTCTGATTCATCTGGAGAGACAGATGTGAACTGCTCTGCCTTTTCACAAACACGATGCTTTGCCCAAACCCTCCCCAGCCCCACCTTCTGGGCTACAAATTAGACTCCATGGCCCTCCAGAGTGCTAGGGATGGAGCCTATGGCTCTCTACTCGACCACTCACTGCAAGAGCTCTCTCTGCTCTACCACTGAGTCGTATCCCAACCCACAAGTGAACTTTGACCTGTCATAGACACTTGCATTCCAAGGACAAGGGTGGTCCTATAGGTTCTGATGTTCCAGAGCACAAAAGAGGGAGCTCTTTACCAAAAGTGGCAACTAGGACACGGGGTGGCTTTGCCACCACCTACGTAGCCCAGAATAGGTCCTTCCGTTTCCATAGCAAGCCCACTGCACAGAGCCATTTCCCAGAGCCCCTTGGTATGGAAATTCATCTAATCAATGACCCTCAAGGGGCTGACAGAAGACATTCCACATCTGTACACACGGCTCATGTTTTCCCACCCGTGTTTATGCACTTCATTGGCTTAAGAACACTGTTTTAGGGCACTTTCAACACCGCAGAGGAAACGCTGCGTAAGTCAGTCCCCGCCTGTGTGAAAAGATGAGGGATGTTGGAGTACAGGATTTCGTGTAATTTGTAGGTTGTCAAACTTTAACGGCTCTTCTGCCAAAGTGATTCTGTTCAGTTAAAAGCTACACTAACCAGATGTATGACAAATATTTACAGTCTGGGTCAAGAGTGTTTACTCTTTGGCAGTTAGCTTTTAAAACAAAAGAGCTTCGACCAAAGATGAACTGAAGGCAGCTGCAGCTGGTCTCCATTGCTCTCGGGAGAGCTGTGAGCCCACAACCCTTGTCTGACAGACCACTGTTCACCTCTGCAGCAGTCAGCCGGGAATACCGACAGATGGCGGAGCCTATCTCTCTGCCCGAGATCTATTTTTAAAGGCCTGTGTGCACACACACACAACATGATATGGCTTCCCTCAGAAAGGCCAAACTGCCACATTATTAGCACATTTCTAATTTTAAGTCTGAGTTAATGAATAAGCAAGAACCTGAGGTTGATTTTAAATTTTGCTCAACTAAAATTAAACTACAATGTCACGTAGTTCTTTCTTCTGAGTACCAGGAGCAAACTACATTTTTTTTCAAAACTGTCAGTACATACATCTCCGGTTAGTATTCTCTGTATCCACACATGCATGAAATGCACATGCGCACGCGAGCACACACACACACACACACACACACACACACACACACACACACACACACACTACCAAATTACTTTAACAATAACCTCACTCCATAAAACGTGATGATGCCTAGAGATCCGATTCCATGTTTCAGCACCTGAGAATTTCTACCTGATCATTTTCAGAATTACCATTATTATAAAAGCTACCTGACTGGCGAGTGTGTCCAATGAAAACAGCAATGTCATCTCAGAGTCCACACTTGAGAACCACAAAAGCAGGTTACAAAGAAAAGGTGGTGGGGGCGGGGGAGAGATTCATGGAATTTCCTAAAAGTTTATAGTTCTGTATTGGGCCACATTCGCAGTTACCCTGTGGTTCATGAGCGTGCCACATGGATGAACAGAATCACAGGGAAGACACGCCTGAAAGGTAGGCTTTGACAAGTCCGTTTCTTAAAATCTATCTTGGTATCCACGGAAACCAGGAGGACTTACAGATATCCATGGCTGTGTGGTTAAGTCTTGACCAGCTAGCTGCACATGAGGAAAAGAGGCAGCAGAAGGAAAGAGGAGGAGAAAACAAGCAAGACAGGAAGAAATGGGAGGGAAAGAAACACAGGAAAGAGAAGAAGAGCACAGAGAGGAGGAGGAGAAAGAAGAGGGAACAGAAGAGGAGGGAGACAGAGGAGAGGACTCTCCTTACCACTCTTTTGACAAACCAAATAAGGCCAAGCGGCAACTCTTGTCAACTGCATTGGTTATTGTCATCAGCTCAACAGCTGGGATGGAGTGTTTGCAATCTGCAGTCACTAATCCATTTAAATCCTTGCAGCCATGGGCTCTGCCTGCAAGAGTTAAACTGAGGAGGAGGAGGGTGCTAGCCCTACCTTTTTATTTCACGTACTTCAGAACAGGTCACTGCATTCTTTCTTTTTAAAAAAGAGGAAAGTCTTGTATTTGGGGAAATGCAGTCTAACCCAGTTTGCTTTTAGGGGGATAGGACAGTGGCAGGAACTTAGCATAGGCCCTGAGTAACTCTACAGGCTTCTCTGTGGAGGGCAGCTAGAGACTGCTCAGAAAAATGTGGCAGCCAGACTGACAGGGGAGGCTTCCGCCAGAGGGGAATCTCCCATGGAAGGCAACAAGTTCACAGCAAACCTCGGTGTGTTAAGGGGAAGGGGCATTTGAGAATGGTGGCGGGGGGGGGGGGGGGGGGGGCTGGGGATTTAGCTCAGTGGTAGAGCGCTTACCTAGGAAGCGCAAGGCCCTGGGTTCGGTCCCCAGCTCCGAAAAAAAAAAAAGAACCAAAAAAAAAAAAAAAAAAAAAAAGAATGGTGGCAGGGACCTTGTCTAGCAGGGATAAGGCCCTCCTTATCTCCAGAACTGCAAAGCAAAACAAAAGAATAAAGACAGGCGATAGATAACGCTCAGTCTGGAAGCTGCCACCAACATTTTCGCCACAAGAATGAAGCAGCTGCCTGTAAGAGAGCATACACAGAGCAGAGAAGAAAATCCTATAGATCCTTCAGTTTAGTCTAGTAAGAAATAACAGCTGCCTCCCTCAAAAATAAGAGGCTTAGAAACTGGACGCTTACCAGGCGTCCAAAGGACATCGAGATAGCCATAGCCTCTGACAGGGTCAAGGGTCAAGTTCTTAGAGTTTGGCTGCACAGCTAGCCTGGACCCTTTGGATCCTATGCAGTCCTCAGTGGGACATTCCTACACTGCCAGGAGTAGTTTGTCAGTGGTGGGCTGACATCGATAATAAAGGCCACTAGCAAAAGCTAAACTCCCCCGACTCCCACTCCACCTCTTGTCTCTCCTCTCCTGGAAAGCAGCAATGTTTCTAACACTGATGTGAGCCAAAACCTCATGTGCACTTGTGCAAGCTCTGAACTACATTGTATCTGTACAAGTTAACAGTGCAGAGTCCTGCTCTCCCATCACCTCTGACTCTGCATACCTCTGCTAGTTTTGTGAGCTATATACGTTTGCTGGGAAACCACCACCACCTCCACCACCTTCACCAGGACCTCCTGCACCACCGCCACCACCTCCACCATCACCACCACCACCACCTTTGGTGGTAAAGCCCAGATGCCTCCAGCAAACCAGGCAAGCACACCCATCACAGGATTCCACCCACCCCAGTGTAACCCATGGCCGCTCGGGACCACAGCAGTGCATGGATATGATGCTAAATGCCAGTTTTTGCTCAAACCACAACTCCTACAGCAGCTTCCCTTCACACAGATCCCAACAGGCAACCTACTAGCTGAGAGACTTTTAGGGGCCAGGATTCTTACTCAGGAGGAGTTTACATCAAAGGAAACACCCGTGGCCGCGTTCCCCACTCTCCTACCTCCTGTGAGGTAACATGTGAGAATACGTGCTGCAGGATTATGCGGTGAGACCACCCCATCCTCTGAATGGCATAAAAAGAAACCCCACATCTGCTATGTGGGCTCTAATTTCTCTCTTCAGAAACCCCACCATGCTGCCTGTCTCTTGTACTGGGGCCTAGACTCCCCTCAGCGCCTCATACACTGTTGTCTCTCTACCTGTGCATGGAATTAATAACTCTTCTAATGCAGACTTCCCCTCACTAACCCATCTCAGTGTTGTCAACCCCCACCCCCACCCCACCTAAATCAGACTGTTCAGGTCAGTACTCCCAAACAGCTGGACTGACTGAATAAGAAGTACGTACTTTGCAGGGCCGCCTCAGGCTGTCACCAATGCATTTCAACCAATTTCTCTCACAACCCAAACAAGAAATTAGACAAAGTACATGATACGGACAACATGGAGACTGCAGGTTCTCCCACCCCTAGGTCACCATGCTGCCTGCACATTTCCTCCTTCCAGGTTGCCAGGCTGCCCTGCTCTTTGAGGCTGGCTTCAAGGTGTCACCTCAAACACCATTGAGGTGCTCTCTCCTTCCACCATATAGGTCTGGGGGATTGAAGCCAGGTCAGTCAGGCTTAGCCTCTGTATCACTTCAACAGCCCCAGCCTGGGTAATTTAAAGTAAAAAGCAAAGGAGGAAGCTGGGGCTGTCCCTCCACAGTAGAATGCTGGTCAGTCTCCCAAGTGTGGGGTGCAATTCCCACAGGTGCAGCAAGTAAATAATTAATTAAAACCTCCAGGTGAGTCTATTTTCACTTTTTAAATGAAGCTCTGGAAGAATGTCAGAGTTATAAAGCCAGTGACTTATCATACCTGATCAGATGAGACTACTGTCAACCTTTGCCCGGGAGTGAGTCAGCATTTACAGATGGGACTTTATGCTAGCAGAGAGAACACAGATTTAAAAAAGCCAGGAAGGGGCATCTGACTTGCTTTTGCCTGCGTGAAGCAAATTTAAAAAAAAAAAAAGCTATGCACAGAGTGTGTGTAAATTGTAAGGATTATGGGAGACAACACAAACTGTGAGTGAAGGACCAGCAGGTGCATGTACTTAGGGTGTGTGACGCAAACGCTATGAGATCCGAGTCACAGGAATAGAGCAGAGGCATGGCTGGCTGGTGGGGAGGGGACATGGTGTGCAAGCTGCAACTCCAGATGAGTCAGTCTACAGACCTGGCACCCACAGAAGCATGGCAGGTGTGCGCGGGCATCCTTTAGAACATGGCTCACTGTTTCCCGCTGGAGGCTGATGGTGAGAGGCCCCAGACACTGAGGTACCCAAGGAGCAGAGGCAGGAGTCACCATCCATGTGGGGAATAAGAGCATCCTGCCTTTTCCTGCTACCCCTGCTGGGTTAGCTATGGTCATAGAAGTAACTCACAGAAGGATAAAGAAAAGCAAGTCCTGAAGAGAGAGTAAGTCAGATTAGAAGAAAGAAGATTTGAGTATTTAAATGTATATAAAAGGAGTGACAAGAATTTAAACTGAAGAGAGGGAAGAGAGCTTCCAACACACATGGATAGAGAAAAAGGGGGTAAGCACCAATAGACAAGCAATGGGGGCAACCTGAGGTAGACACAGCCCAGGACAGCAAGACCTAGCAAGAGCCTCCCTCCAGCCATTTCTTACTTCCTCCTGCATCCCGTCTTGAAGCACTACCTAGGAATGATCAATATGTTAGTCTCTGAAAGGTCTGTATCAAAGGTAGAAATTTGTAGAAAGGACCTATTGTATGACACCCCCCACACACACACTCTTCACCAGAGAGATGCCACCAAGGCCCAGAAGACAAAGAACACACTAAGGTCACAGTGGCTCCCTCCATCCAGTCATGGCTCGAGGCAGTCCTGGAGGTCAGAGACCCCCAATTTCAGATTTCACTGCTGGGAGCAGGAAGCAAACCCATGAGCCCCAAGTGAGCTGCCCTTGGTCTCCACATCAATTCCCAGCGTGTTCCCCAATCCACCTTCTCCCCAGAAAGCTCCAGGAAGCCTCTGGGGATGAACTGATATGAATCTAAATGAATCAGCTTTGTCAATGAGAGCCTGCTTGGACACAATAAAAACAAAATAATAAAACTCCAAAACAAAGAAATTAAGGCTCCTGTCCTCTGTAGGTGAAACACACCTCACAGGGTTCAGTCATACCCACTGCCAGCCACATTTCCAATCTAATCAAAATAGGAGGGGCCTAGGGAACCCTCCCTTCTCTCTTGAATACCATCAATAAAGTTTGCTGCACCCAAAAAAAATTTAAAAATTCACCACTTTCAATAAAAAAATGTGTGAAATCATAAAGCCACATGGCTGCGCTTCATTGGCTAAAATAAGAAATTAATCATAGAAATTAAGACTACAAGTGTAATTTGGAGAACAACTAAGACTTTTGAATTTTAAATTTTCTTCCTCATATTTTTTTGCTGTGTTTTTTGCAATGCTGGTATAAAACCCAGGGCACTGTTCACACAGGCACGTGCTCTACCACTGAGCTACACCCCTTCCTGTTCCCCAAGCTCCCTTTTTGTTTAGCCTGACTCAAACCTATACAATTAGCTGATAGAGAATCGGAAACAATATCTGCAAACAATCAAAATGCCATTTTGTGTTTCAGAACAGCAACTGCTCATGGTGTGAACCAGAGACAACATGGGCAAGCAGAGTTGACCTTCACGACTCCCTGACCCCTCATAGAACAAGACTATCTCACATTCAACAGCATCACAATACCAAGAACACATGTGCATACAAAACTTTTCAAAGCAATTGATGCCTTCCTTTAAGCTACTTCTTAATTCAATATATTTGAAGCTGAAAGGCCCCTGCTTTCCTTCTCCACTCTGAGCTGGAGTGTTTTGCTTTGTGGAGCGCATAACAGATGTACAAACAAACAAACAAAAACATGTGAATGTGTTGTATTTCTGCTGAGATGGAGTAAAATTTCATACAATGTTTCAGAATACAACATTCACTTAAAGCAGATGAATCGCTGAAATCTTAATGTCTCTGAAGACACTCAGGCTTCTTCTGTAGCTGAGCCCATGTGGCCATACGGGTAAAGGCCCATCAGGAGACAAGAAGCCTCTGATTAACTAAAACACTGAAAGTTGCCAGTGTGGGGCTGGAAGAAATGGCTCAGGTCATGAAGAATTTGCTGCACAAACTCGAAAACCTGAGTCCAGATGTAGAAGCCTGTAACCCTTCACTGGGGTAGTGAGCACAGGTTGATTCCTGGAGTTCGCTTGCCAGTCTAGGGATGCTTGGGATCAGTGAGAGACCCTGCCTCAAAACATATGGTGGAAAGCAACTGAAGATCAGTGAGAGACCATGCCTCAAAAAATACGGTGGAGAGCAATTGAACAGGAAACTCCACATTGACCTATGGTGGAGCTACACACGTGTGCACATATGTTCACCTGTACACACAAACACAAACTTGTACATATGTCCCTACACACGCGCACACACACACACACAAATGCACAATTACATATGCACGCACGCGCGCGCACGCACACACACACACACACACACACACTGCAGTATGTATAAAAGCTGTCTAATGGCCATGCAGAATCTGACTCATCGTGTTTTATGCATAATTCTTCAATATTGGATATCCAGACTACAAGTGTCCACACAGCTAACTAGAACACAGTGTTTAATCACAAAAGTGAAAAGCTAAGAATCACCCATGAACACTTCCCGCCTGACACAGACAGGCTCCAGACTGCACTGAGTGACAAGCAGTGTGTACACGGTGTCCTAGGTGGACCATAGGAAGGACAGGCAGGCAAATGGAGAAAGAGAAAATTAGTAAAATAAATGTAAAAAGCCATGAAAATTGAAATGTGAATGTGAGAGATTGGGGAGTGGGAGGGGTCAGTGTGTGTGTCTGTGTCTGTGTCTGTGTGTATTATGTGTGTGTATGTGTGCGTGTTTATATATGTGTGTATGTGTATATGTATATGTGTGTGTTTATGTGTGTGCATGTGTGTATGTGTGTGTATGTATGTGTATATGTGTGTATGTGTGTGCATGTGTACAGTTGTGTGTTTGTGTGTACGTGTGTATATGTGTGTGTTTATGTGTGTATGTGTGTTTGTGTGTGTATGTCTCTGTATGTTTGTGTGTGTTTGTGTGTGTATGTGTGTGTGTTTGTGTGTGCATGTGTGTGGCTGTGAGTGTGTGTGCAAGTATGGAAATAGCACACAGGTGCCCTTAGCATGCTATGAGTTTAAAATTTTAAAAACGGAAACACAACAATAGCAATGCTAAGGCCCATGGTGGAGCTCAGGAGCACAGGATACAGGAAAAGGCATTTACTTCACTGGCCCTGGCCTGAAATGGGCTCCCTCTGACTGGTCAGCTGCAGAGGTCCTCCCAAGGCTGGACAGGAGGAGCAGAAGAGTTTGAGTGGGTACTGAAAGTCACTGGCAGGAAAGAAGGGAGTGTGGGCTGGAGGTCAAGGGAGCTTTATTTAGAAGAAGAAACCTGAGTATGTTTTCCACACAAAGACAGAGCCAGGAAGGAGACAGAAGTTCAAAGCGGGAGCAATGGGAGATTCACATGAAGGTACAAATGAAAGGACAGCACTAAAGATGGGAGGGGCTGGATGAAGTAGGAAGTGGGCCTCTGGGAAGCCTTCTATCACACAGGCCACCAGGAAGCTTCCTTTCAGTGAACACTGGAATGGGTCCCAGAGGACAAAGCATCTGTTAAGGACCCTCTCTCCTCCACCCCCCATCTTCCCTCTTTCCTCCCTCCTTCCCTGACTCTCCCCTTCTCCCCTTCCTTACTTAATGGTAGTAGGTCTTGCGCACATTCTGTCTATCCCACAAGCTTCACATGGTAGAGCCTGGATCTCCAAACCATGCGTTAATGGTAATTGTGGGAGGCAATTGGGCCACACAGGCCTCTGTGTGGCTATGTTAACAGGATAGCCAAGAATAGCTCTGACATAGGAGGATGTGTTCTGAGGTACACGAGCTCTTTTACCACATGAGGCTCCATGATGCCTTGGGCCTTGCCAGAGGTTCCAACAATGCTGCTCCTTACTGACACAGCCTTGGACGCGAACTGTAAGAAACATGTTCTTTTCTTGATAGGTTACCCAGAATATGGACTAAGAGAG